>NC_143567.1:87472500-87772500 GCF_054136105.1 Typopeltis vanoorti
ACACCTGTTCATCTGCTTGGTAGAGAGCGTAGTATGATTGGTCGCTCCATAACACACCTTTCCAAGCTTCCACGTTCCACTGTACACACACTCTTTGCACCACTGAAGACGATGTTGCATTTTGGTGCGAGTAATGTGAGGCCTGCATATTGCTGTCCTACCATGGAAACCCACGTGGAGTCAAGTTCCGAATTTGTATGTGCAGATTCGTTCCATTCGGTGCCCGTAAATCCGTATTCAACATGTCGGCCGACGAATGACTGTTTTTACACATTACCTTTGTGTGCTTTTACACATTACACATTGTTACCTTTTCATCTAAAGTGATATTATTATCCCTCGTAGCAACCTACGGTCATGTTTGGAGAATGTAATGTAATCGGTCGTCTATTGAGAGTAGCACTTGCAGACTCCCTGCGCTTCCATCTGAGTATGCTATCATTATTGTTGATCTGGGACGACCCAAAACGATATATATATATATATCGTTTCATCTGAAAAATTAATATACGGTATATATATATTTTTTTTTCTTCTGAGATGATAATTTTGGAAAATTATTAAAAAAAAAAATATTATTATAACCAGTAGAAATTGCAGCAACTGAATGCCTACCAAGATTTCTTGATACGAATCCGTTGCTGAATAGTTTGCATTGTTGATAGTTGCACAATATTGCGAGGTAATCCGTTAATTCCCGAATGCTTACGGTGATCACTCAGCCTACGCGTTCAGCTTCACATATTGCTGCTCACAGAACGCAATTAAAACATTTGCCACGATGTAACCAAAAAACTTCCTGTGTACACTGATACCTGCAATACATATCAATTGCATACACCTCTGTGTAATATTATCATCCGATTGATATCAGAACAGGAAGGAATAAAATAAGACGAGAATTTTATTTATCAATAATAGCTGAATACTACGATGTATCCTCCTTTTCACCGGTGTCTTAATCGAAAATATTGTTATCTTTCTCATGTCCTTCTTTACCAAGTCTTTAAGACTCGCACGAATGAAGTATAGACATATATCTAATACTCAATGAACTTTCAAATCGTAATATTAAAATAATGAAATTCCATACTTTTATTATTTTTATCATAATATATTCTAGTTTGTTTTAATATTTGCTAAAATATTTGCACACAACTTTACTACTACAATAAAATATTTCAAAATTTAAGAAGAATAATCAAAGAATAATTTTATAACTGATAAATACTCCATACACGTTTTAATTAATTACATGATTGGCTAATAGATATTGACAAATTAGTTATGCTTACGTTGTGCCCCGTGTGCTTGCCGGGATAAGAATAGCCCCAATGTAAATCCAAGCTATGTCGTAAGAGGCGACTAATTGGACACTGAGATTCGAGAGTTTGAGTTCGCTCTCTTAAGGTTTTTGCCTTAAGGGAGCAATTTGAGTCTCCGAGGAAGGTGTTTTCCGTGCGGCACGGCCCGGTGACGGGCTTTGTCGGTGAATGCTTTTCTTCGGAATTTGAGCGGTTCTGCTCGGTGGTGGTGGGTGGGTGGAAGGCAATCATTGAGTGGAGCCAACGCTGAGATGGACGGTCTTTCGGCCATATTGAGTGGTCTAGGGATCGTCTTAATTTTTAGAGATTGGCTTTACTTACGTATCACCAATGTAGCTAATGCATATCGTACGAGGCGACTAAAATTGGTACCCAGAGAGGGTAATGGATGGCAATGCTGTAGCCAATGAGGTTCTAACTGAGGCTCGGCTATTGCTGTTACCCTCTTGCCATGATCAGAACTTTAATAGCTCAACAACACCCTATCCCTACACTGTCCTCTACAGATAACGGGGAAGATCAAAGCAATCTTGCTTTGCCCCTTTAAGCCAGTCCTTATAAGGACTATATATGGATGCTTACGTCGAATTATATCAAGATTCAACTATCGTATCGTAGATTATACCATGATTCAATAATAACGAATAAGCGGAGGTTCGTAAATTGGTATCCAAAAATCTTCATTATTCGAATAAAGAGAAATATAATAATGGATCTTGTGCCCAGAAAGTTGTTATGAGACACTCTCAATCGCCAGCATCGGTGAAATAAATTTAAGACTGAAAGAAAACCGATCAAGAAAAAGTAAACGAGTCGAACCACTTTCGCCTTAGTAATGAATAAGAGTAGAAATATTTAGGCAAATTTGTTACGCGACAAACACGTACGAGTTGATCTCAGAAGCAAAACAGAGTGAAAGATGCAGGAAAAAAAATAGATATCCTAATCACATGTAATGATAACGAAAATGATAAGAGAAGGTGATGAAACAGACCGTGTTTTAGAAAGCGGTTGAACTGAGTCAGTGAGAAGCCAATATCAGACGAATTCCTCTCCTTTGGACAACATTAAGAATTTAAAGGGAGGTTTTTTCAATGAAGAGATTGAAATCAATGATGTCAATCTCTTTGGATCTTAACCTTCAGTTTATTATTATTATTATTATTTTAGCTTCTGTAACAATAAAAATTAAAAAAAAAAGTCTCACAGAACCATATACGGCTTAAATATGCAGACCAATTGTTATATTCGTAGGTTTCCTTTTTCGGGCTAATTTGGATAAAACGCACTTCATACGTAGATATCTTTTGTTTAAAACACATGTAATTAAAGAATATATTGGATATAATTGTCTTGGTAATTAGTATCTATTTATATACAAGTTAAAAAGGCTGACGAAGTAAGGTTATCACAATTTAGAGTACATTAGCACATTTGGATATATTCTTAAGACCAGACAACAGGTATTATACAATCCAGACTGGGGCAATCTATCCAGCATTCAGCTGATGTAGGTATAGATCGATATGTGGCAGCCACACCCTTCAGAAGATACACCAAACGTTTGTGCTATTCTAGATGAGTTTACTCGCTTTGTTTAATACCGCCACTTTGTTTATTAGAAGGCTGAAGATCGGATAAAACCATATTTGGATTCTACAGAGCAAAGATCTCATTAAATATTTTACCATTTTTAAGCATGTAATAAAAATGACGTTTTTAGAACTTCCTCCGATATCACGGAGAGAGTATTTTTTTTTCGAGGGTGCTTCTTTAATATTTTTAAGGTTATTTCTCAAACTGACCTCTAAGTGTACCGGACCAATCTGTTGATATGTTGATTAGTGGATAACGAAACGAATCGTTATCCACTAATATATCTTCCCTTTCCATTCAAAACAATAAAGTCGCTTATTTACAACTAACAAATGACGTCACTTATCTTCTTATGATAACAACACACATCCATGACACTAACATCGCTTTCCCCATTCACCCTACCCCTATTTGGTTTAGAATGCCCCACCAATCACGACACGAATATTTATCTCTAACCATCACCCATAATTCCATACTCGAACGAAACAAACAACGTGACGTCACACACAGTTGTTCCCCAGAAAAATTCCAAACCCATGACGTCACTCACATAATGACGTCATCATCTTAACAACCAATCACGTCACGGTTCCTTGTCTTATTTTGATTTTTGATCTTGTCAGAAGTGGCTCCTATAGAAAAATTCCAAACATTCTAAACTCATGACGTCACACACACACAATGACGTCATCATCTGAAAAACCAATCACGTCATGATTCCTTATCTTATCTTGATCTTGATCTAGTTAGAAGTGCCTGCCATACTACTGATACTGTTTCACTGGATAATATGCTGTCTTCCATTTTTATAATTTATTTAATGTTTTGTTTATTTTTTTAATCCTGGATTTTTTATTAACACATAGTTTATTCACTTCATCAGCTATCAGAATTTTAACTTTAACTGATTTAATAGCTGTTCTTATAATATTACCTCTAATACAATCTCACACTCATATTTGTAACAGTGCGGAGCGTTGCCAATACCTTTCGATGTCAAATGAACCGCTTGTATCCCAAATTAAGACGCGCAAAATCTTTACGAAAGAAATTGTCGCTTCGCTTTCATTTGGAGAATGTTCTCCTTTTATTTTTGCCCAATGAAAGTCGAATATACGGCCTTTTTTCTATATTTGGCTATAAAATATGGCTGCATCTATAACATTCTCAATTTTAGTATCGATGCCAAACTGAATATTCTTTTCTCCATATTTTAGTTATTTATTAGGTTCGCCAAGTCAGGCCTGATAGATGTCGTCGCTGATCAGAAGTTAAAACATCGCAAACGCGTATTTACGAATTCGTAACTCGAATCAGTGTAAGTCGAGAATTTACTGTAATTAACATAATAGTCAAATAGAATTATTAAGATAATCATATAAGATAATCAATGCTTGAATTAGAAACAATGATAATGATAATGAAATAATGCTACTGATAAGTTAATGCAAATAATGAATGTTTAAGACAATTCGTGACTTTTATAATTAAAAACATTCCAATAATGACAATCGGATATACCATGGTCATTATTTTAATTATGATAATAATTAAAATAATGTTGTTAATAAAGTATTTAAATGGCATTAATCACAATCTTAATTAGAAGCATTAAAATTAAATTATGATATTTCAATTTAATTATATAATACTCAATGTAACTTCGATTTTCTCGACTTAACACACTTTTTATTTATTCATATGGAGTTTCCTCTCTTTTCTCTCCCGTCCGTATTGGGGCGAGTTGAGTCCCCTCAAGGGGGGGTTAAGTATTTATGGCTGTAGATCCGTGTGTGTGTGTTCACGGGGCCGGTTTGCCTGCTTGCGGGATGAAAAACCCTAGATAAACTGGGGGAAGGAAGCCTGCTGTCCACGCCTAAGACCGGCTAACTTGGCTATGGCTGAGGAAGATCCTTCAGCTCTTCACGTCGGCAACGGGAATCGAACCTAGGACACTCCTTCCACAGGCATATGGTTGCGAAGCGCAAAGCCACCAGGCTAACCGCCTAGTGGCTTTGGGCTAACTGAACACACTAACGGACAATAATTAGTTAACTAGAGATTTTCAGCATAAAGAATGTTGGACAAAATTTCCATTCCACTTATTTCAACTACGGGATTATAATGCATTTCGTATTCGAAATGCATTCTAATCCCGCGAACGCATTCGCATTTACCTCCATGTGTTGTATTTATTTAATTTTATCTAAGCTTATCCGTTGTGACCGAGATTGACCAGCCTTAATGCACTGCTATATTTCAGGAATATCACGTGGTGTCTTACAGATTTGGCGTCTTAAGGGAGACGAAAGCGCGCTGCTGCGTTGATTCAGAGAAGAGCTATTGACAAAGTTAACATGATCTCAGAACACAAACATTAACTATAAAGCTACTAGCGAACTAATGAATTGTGCATGCAGTAACACCTATTAGATCGAAGAAACAGATGAGGCAAATGGATGATGTAATCGAAATGCGATAATTTCTGAAAGCCAATATCAATATCACTACTTATATCGAAGCGGATTTGAGAAGCTCTTGAAAACTGGAGATGTCTTTATAGACCTTAAGTTGTAAGGCCTTCATATACCGGCTTATGACACAACCTGTAGAAAGGGGACAATTTACAAGGACTTAAATTAAATTTGAAATGAGCGTAATTAGTAGTTGGAAGGGGACCAATCGTTCGATGCTGTTGGCACACTCTCCCTCGATGAGTCTTTGGACTCCCTGGAGGTGTCAAATAATAATATCGATAAATAATATATTATTTATCGATATTATTATAATTTTATTACATCGTGTAATAAAATTACACGATGCAATTAGATGACTCACCTACTGGACATGATGCTTTCCAATAGGATTACTCACGTGGTGATGAGTAATGAGAGTAGTAAACCACGAAGAAGAAGATTAAATCATGGCCTTCCCCAAGGAACTGTTCTTTTTCCAATGTAATTAATCTGTATATAGCTGGCATCCCCTCAAAGGTGCTCTCGGTGGTTCGCCTATGTTGACTTCCTTACAATTCCAACGCAGCATTTAAGAGCGGAGGTTTCGAGGACTATCTTGAACTGAGACATGGACATATTGAGCCAGTATTTTAGGTCACGAAGAGAGAACCTTGCTATTTCCATCTAAATAATAAGATGGCTAACCTCATTTAAATATCTTTTTAGATGAAACATTTCTACCTTGCAGTCCTAAGTATCTTGGTATTATTTTAGACAGAACTTCATCATATAATAAACACCGAACGTGCCTACTAAACTGAGAACAAGAAATATTATTCTCAGCAAGTTGGCTGGTACACCTCGGGCGCATATGCATTTACTGTTCGTGCTTCTGTACTATGATTATTGTACTCAGTGCAGAAGCACGGAGAGTACACTATTCAATTAATTACTGTTCAGTTATTCAGTTGAATAGTCTTTTGTACAAATAAAATCGACGCAGTTTTAAATCAGACCATGCGATTTATAGGCATATAGCGTTTGATGTTTCTGAGTCCACAGTTTTCTGCGTATAGCAAAATACATTTGGAGAAAGTTTTGTTGTATGCAGCTAATTTTAAGGCTTTTTTCTTGACAAAGACTATTTGTATCTGTTTAACAAAAGGTCCTGTGCTGTTTTGATTTGACACTGAACAAACCAAGAGCATCAGTACATACTTGTTGATCATGTGCGTTTTCGGAGGAAGGAAGAACCTTGTTGTTTGCACCCATCTAACGTACACTTCCTGAAATGTACGCTAATATAACAGCTTGCAGTCTATGTGACATTATTCTTCAAAAATGGAGTTCCTATTGCAATCAGCAGGTAGCCATGAAAATAATGTTTCAATTCAGGATAGGGTTACAATAAACTTGTGCTTGGCTTGGTTTAATTGAAATAAAGGCAGAAGGAACAAATCCATAGGGTGATTACTATTTTCTTTGGCTGCTTTGAATGTTTGCTGATGAAAAATCAGAGTTTCCTGGAGACGGGATAGACGTTCACGTATGACACTACTTAGCTCACCTTCGGCTGAAAAGCCCTTATAAAGGTTTAACGCTTTCTCATGACGGGATTTAGACCTCATCGCAACTGCTTACGGAGGCTGTCTGCAAGCTTATACAGAAATTCAATTGGAATGGAATAAAAATAAATAGATAAGCAACATCAGAAATTATGTTTATAAGAATATAAAGCAAATAAACACCAAATGGTCAAAGGAATGCTTGGGAGATGTTGTAGTTCACGTTCTTTGTGGGAGTTGCTGAGAGCAATAAAAAAAAGCATCTGGAGAACAAAATGAACTAATATTTCACAGTTGAGATTTGTAAATGAAATTAACCATTCATTCTTATATCATCGCCTTATTTTCATGACAAGATAAAAGCAATTATAGGTTAAATATGTTATTCTTACTCTATAAGACTAAAGAGAAAAACTTAATTTTTATTGTCAAGCCATTCCAAACGTCAAAAGCATTTTTCAGTAATCTCCGATTCTTGATTTATATTACAAGGAGTCTAGTTTCGCTGTAATAATATTCTACGAAGAAATTGTGCAGTCTGCCATCTTCTCTACACCCCCCCCCCCCCGTCTTTCCAGGAAAAAGAAACATTCACTATTGTGCTTCTACAAGTTGAGACTCATGTTAGTGTTCCGTTTGATGTCTTAAGTTAGTGCAGACTAAAAAGAACGACGAAATCCCATAATAATACATTTTCCACATCACAGAAATCTAGGATCGCTGCTTCGAGAGATAAGGCAACGATGCGAGAAAGAACTTCTCCGTACAAACATACGAGGCAATTCTTCTGTTTCACCAAAACGATGCGACGTGTTTCGCCAAAACGAATGTGCAAAAATCATGCGATGATGCATCATTTTTCCATATTCGGATGTCCCCATTGAATCTGGCCAAGTTCTGTAATTTCTTCCGCCGAACACGGAATGCAGTTACCAAGGACGTTTCCATCATGCTGTTGAAGGTGGTTGCTTGTCGAACACGCGCTTCAATCGATTAGCGATTGAAGTGCGTGTGTTTATTTGATGTGGTTTAAGATAACTGCAATTGCAGACTGCTCTACTAAGTCACTTGCTGGTTTTAAGCGAGACGTAATTGTCAAACCCGAATGATGGAGTGATTAGATGGTTCAACATATTGATTGACGGAGGTTGTTGGATGGAACCATAGAAATCGTGAGAGCATCTAATTTTCGATCCACTGCAATACAATTCAACGTACTGTAGTATTTTTCAATATCGTTTGATCCGTAGAAGGATTATACGTACATATTTAGACGAACAGTAATCAGAATCCGAAAAATCAATAGCAAGTCTCAAAGAAGTGTATTTATTAGTTCGTCCTTCACTTCTTTCAGTTATTAAATTAATTCGGTGTATTGTATGGGATGTCTCTTCAGCATACAAAAAGGGGTGCTTGGGTGCCTTTTTTCTATTTTTGAAGGATGTGAAAAACGATCTACGAATGATCAACTGAGGATGCGGTTACAGATCTCAGTCAAAAGAACGGGTCTTGTTTTGTATTGTTTTTCAAGAGAAATTGTGATTTTATCTCTCCTACAAAGTAAAAATTACTAAATATCATTGATTATTTTTGAATTAATTCTTTCTTCTCTATTACAAAAAATCGTCGAAACTTTTTTCTAACGATAAGACCGGATGTAATTCAATAGTTATAAATTACAGTATCCTATCACATGTGTGTGGTATTTTTTTCTTGACTATTATGTATATAAACTATTACACTTTTTTTATAATGTTAGTCAAGTTGCTTTTAATTTATCGTCCTACATGTTTCGCCAATTTTTCTATCGGCATCTTCAGGGAATACAAACTAGTAAGCTATATGAAGGTAACAGACTAGGTTATAACTTCTAATTCATACAAAAATTAGTATTGTGCGAGACAATGCGCGTGTCTCGGGAACATGCTTTATTTGCTATGACTCATGATGTAATTGTCATGAAAGTTCATTTCTTTGATGTTTAATGATATAATTAAAGCTTTCCAAATTTCTGGTAAGGTTAGACCTTGATTCTTGTTTAGGTTTTCAGTTGTGTGGGCGACTGTAGTTGCTTCCTTGAAGGTTCTTGAATAGTAGTTATCTTCTATATAGGGCATAAGGCTCTTATCCCACTCAATGTGATGGTTGGTAGAGGCAAAGTGGCAAGAAACGCCTGAAATGTCTTGTCTGTTGTTTCTGACATACTCTATGTGTTCTTTCTTTCTCGTTTCGAAGCTTCTAGAGGTCTGACCTACGTAACTAATACCACATGAGCAAGGTATACTCCAGAGTACTTGCAGAAAGGATGAGGGTCTTTCGGTGATCTTAAAAATTTCCGAATAGTGTTGACTGGCTTGAATGCTACTGTGATATTATGTGGTAACCATTTAAAAATAGCTCTCTGGATATCGTAGTTAATTCCGTGTTTATGTCATCTTGGTCTGTTGTGATATACTAGCAAGCCTGGACATTACATCTCTGTTTACAAACATTCCAGTGGTTGAAGTCATCAACATCTTAGACAAATTGTTCCCAAGAAACATCATTACTTTGTTCAATCACTGTTTAACTTCTAACTGTTTTATTTGGCAAAAAACTGTCTACAAACAACTCACCGGATTAGCCATGGGTAGCCCCCTCTCTCCTCCTTGTGCTGACTTATTCATGGAAGATCTAGAGGATAAAATCTTATCCCAGATCATTCCAAAACCGAATATTTGGTACAGATATGTTGATGATATCTTTCTCATTTGGGATCATACGAAAGAAGAACTAATGGATTGCCTCAACCAAATCAATACTTTCCACCATACCATCAAATTCACATTAGAAATTGAAAAAGATGAAAAACTGCCATTCCTAGACATCCTAGTAAAGAAACAAACCAATAATAGTATCAACCTATCTGTGTATAGAAAACCTACAAATACTGGACGTTACCTCCATTTCAACTCGTCTCATCATATATCTCAGAAACTTAGCATTATCCATATGCTCAAGAAAAGAGCTATCAGTACACAACAGACCAAGATGACCTAAAAACGGAATTAACTACGATATCCAGAGAGCTATCTTTAAATGGTTATCTAATAAGACTCTACAACAAGATTCTCTTGACTGATATACCACATAGACAACGTGATGACGTCCAATACATCAGTACCGTTTGTCAGCAGTATTTCCAAAAAAATTGGCTATCCTTCTAAAACCACGTAATATCAGAGTAGCATTCAAGCCAGTCAACACTATTCGGAAATTTTTAAGATCACCGAAAGACCCTCATCCATTCTACAAGTACTCTGGAGTATATAATATACCTTGCTCATGTGGTATTAGTTACGTAGGTCAGACCTCTAGAAGCTTCGAAACGAGAAAGAAAGAACACATAGGGTATGTCAGAAACAACAGACAAGACATTTCAGGCCTTTCTTGACACTTTGTCTCTATCAACCATCACATTGAGTAGGATAAGAACCTTATGTCTATATAGAAGATAACTGCCATTCAAGAACCTTCAAGGAAGCAACTACAGTCGCCCACACAACTGAAAACCTAAACAAGAATCAAGGTCTAACCTTACCAGAAATTTGGAAAGCTTTAATTAGATCATTAAACATCAAAGAAATTAACTTTCATGACAATTACATCATGAGTCATAGCAAATAAATCACTTTCCCGAGACACGCGCATTGTCTCTCACAATACTAATTTTTGTATGAATTAGAAGTTATAACCTAGTCTGTTACCTTCATATAGCTTACTAATTTTGTATTCCTTGAAGATGCAGATAGAAAAATTGGCGAAACATGTAGGACGATAAATTAAAAGCAACTTGACTAACATTATAAAAAAAGTGTAATAGTTTGTATCCTACTCACATGCTTGAAAATCAGAAGACGAATTAAGAATTGCGTTACATTCTTAGGTGCGTGTGTGTGTGTGTGTGTGTGTGTGTGTGTGTGTGTGTGTGTGTGTGTGTGTGTGTGTGTGTGTGTGTGTGTGTGTGTGTGTGTGTGTGTGTGTGTGTGTGTGTGTGTGTGTGTGTGTGTGTGTGTGTGTGTGTGTGTGTGTGTGTGTGTGTGTGTGTGTGTGTGTGTGTGTGTGTGTGTGTGTGTGTGTGTGTGTGTGTGTGCAATTATTCATTTTTAAGCAATTTAAGACATAAAATCGAGTCTCTTCTGAATTCTTTTAATATTTTTGGTGACATTCTTTTAAATGATCCCCTCTTCACCTGTTTGAAATCCCTCCTTTAGTGGAATATTTTTACATTGTTTTGCAACTTTAACGTGACATGTAAAAATAAATCTGCATCTTTAACAAGTCGAAAATCCAAAAATCAACAGCCAATATCCAGTTTAGGTTTGTTGAGGAGACTCCATTGATCGGCCTTGACCTCTCTTAAAGTCCTCTTGTGTATAATCTTAAATATCTTCATCTTTTTACTCATGGGCGTTGTTCTTTATCATGTGTATGCATTCTCAAACAGGTTGCTTTTAAATCGCATAGAATGCATCAGTTTCGTAGTATCAAATATCCCATTGATTAATGTGTGTTCCAAGCTTTTATGAAGTTATAGAAGTCCTTTACAAACGAAACTACGTTATGCGCTTTAACCAATCTTATACCATCCATAATTCACACGGGTCATGTTTTTTTTTTCTTCTGTTTCGTCCGTGAAAGATTTAATTCAGTACTTGTTTAAAAGCTTCTTCTAGGCCGCTTTAAATCATAGCTAATCAAAATATATTCTAACAAAACTATCTACAATTGTTATCAATTATTTTTCCCGAACCTCATTCTTTGTTTGACTCGTGAACAGAAAAGATGAAACAATGCATGATATAGCTTAGGAAGTATTACTTCAGCTACCGACTTTAGTTGAATAAGCTCTGCTATCCAAATTATTTTATTACTGAAGTTCTCGTTAAGAATTTGCTCTTTCGCTCTCTGTTATCCTAAAACACATGCACTTTAAATAATAGCAGCAGAATTTTGGATCATTGATGATTACACCAATAATAATAATAAAATGGTTGCGGAATACTGATTAAAAATTAAAACGACATTCTATCTAGAGAAAATAATGGTGTGGGAAATCATTTACAATTATTTTCTTGAAATATAAAAGATTGTATTTGCAAGAAACAATTATATATATGTATGTGTGTGTGATTGTTCATTTTTATTCGGTAGAAAATATTATAAATTAGTTTAAATGGCTGATACCGAGAGATAAAGAGCTGACATGGTTTATTTAAAAAGATACTACTAGTTTACTAGTTTCATTGAATGGATCAACTTCTTCAGGTATCACAATCAAAGAAATATACAAAAAATAACAGAGACTTAAATATTGCATTAACAGTACTAGTACAAAAGACAGTAGTACATTTTGAAAACAGTAATGCGAGCTTGAGTTCCAAATAAAAGTTGATTACGTGCTGTCACGAATGCGCCAGTATTGAACAGAGGCAATGTGTGCGTCAGAGAGATTGAAACTTAGGCTGTTGTTGATATGGGAAGAATCTAAGGTAATTTCCCTGGATTCGACAATATCTTTTTTTCAAGTTCATCATAGCATGCATTGATATTAGAAGTTTGTGTCCAGTCCACAATGTGTTGGCAGCCTTCATCTGAGTTAACAGAAAAAAGAACGTGGCGAGAGAGAGCGCTGGTTCTAGTCCTATTGTAGGAAATATCTCTATGGTGTTCTTCCAAATGTAGGATGGATTTAGCAGTCTGGCCAAAGTATGGCTTTCCACAATCACATAAGATCTTGTAGCCTCCTAGAAACTGAGTTGGAAGATGTTTCTCTTTAGGTTTACTAAGTATTGGATGAAGTTTTGGGAGCGTAGTGAATCAAGTTCTGAAGTTAAATTTCTTGAGAATTTTAGCCAGTTTTGGTGAAAGAGTGCTGATGTAAGGCAAAGAAATAAAGGCTCTGGGGGAAGAGGGATCTTCGGAAGCCGTTGAGTGACGGAGAGAAAAAGAAATTTCTCAATCTTATTAGGAGAGAAACCATTATTTTATATAAATAATTCAAAGTTCCCTTTAGGTGCAACAAATCTATGTCATTAATTTATTTTTTAGATTTTATTTCAATTATAAAAATATGGCTTACTCTTTTTAAAAAAAAATACCTTACTCTTGCTTTTAAATACTCGCTTTAGAAAATTTCCAACCCAAAAAGCGTCTGCTTTTCAGTATTAAGTTGAATAAATAAACACCTTCCATGACTTCCATTCGATTGACACTCTTATATATATATATATATAAAAAGTTTCTCTAAAGCATCGCATTAACAAAAACATGGAAAGTGAATTCCTTGCTCAGAATCATATAGAATATTAATTCAGTATACACGGATGAGCACATGCAAAGAGTAAAAACATACGGTACCGTATTAAGCTTATCGACACCGACTACAATTAAAGAGCTGCTCCACGATGATATTTATCAGGCCAGCAGCGGTAATTCTGAACCGTATCTCTTCTGAGGAAATAAAAAAGTGAGAACTCGCTCGTCAGAATGCGGACGACCTACGAAAACATGTAACTTGATGGGATATGCTAATATTATTATACAGGACGAGAAAGATTACTTAATAGAATTATTCACTAGAATTTTCTTGTTTTCTTTGCAATTATTTGTATTAAAAGATATAAACCACCTCTACATTAATCAAAATACATATTGAAGTATCGAGAATTAAAAAAAAAAAAAGTTCATGGATAAATAAACTCATTTTAACTTTTTCTCTCTTGGCTGTAACATGAATTATAGAAGCAATTACTCCTCACTCCATACTAATCCCATTTGCCGCATATGAGTAATCAACTCCCTTATCCATTTACGAAAATGTAAACCTAACATTTATTCAGTATCTTGGCGATAGGGATTTTTTTTTCTGATAATAAAAGGAACGGTAAGGTTTTTACTACTGACCTTACTCGAAATCTAAAAGAAAAACAATTTTCTTCCTACAGCATGGATCATATCTACTGAACATATTTTAAAGTACTGTACTGTAATTTGCTAATCAGATAAATATGTGGATTATCTGCCGTTAGAGGGTGCTGTGATAATCAAATTTTATAAAGTTGGAGTTGGGGAGAAACACAAATATGTGCAGTTTATGGATTTTAATCACATATTTTGTATGGAACATTAAATATAAGTTATGCTCATATATTTTATTTATTATTGCTTTTAAAGTGCAATGGAAAATAAAATGCTCCTTTTTAAACTTTAGATGGCTCTTCAATCTAATTTATCAATATTAAATAATTTATTAAAAATAAAGGAACATTTTTAATATAAATATATATTTTATATAGAAACTGAAATAAAATAATAAAATAATCAATACAAGCGCTTAAAATAATTTTTATATTAAAATGTCATATTAAATCATTGCCTTATAAATACACCTTTTTTATTAATTAACTTACAAAAATGAATTTAACTGTTAAGCAAAATGAATGATTTATTATCTGTAATGTACCAAAGCATTTTTGTATGTGTAAGATGCGAGTTCGTACAAGTGAGATAGTCCATCACAAAAGCAGAGTTCATCGGATTCCAAGTATTTAAAATAATCAATAAAGTAAATAAATAAATAAATTCCGTGTAATGATACAGCGTTCCCCCTTTTTACGGTACCATCTAGTCCCCCCCAAATTTTATCCCGGCTCCGGAACCTGCATAGCTGACGAATCAGACAGTATTCCTGACTGTAATTCGTGTGTGTCCTCGGGCCGATTTGCCTGCTTGCGGGATGAAAAACCCCCAGCTAAAAACTGGCGAAAAAAACCTGCTGTTCACGCCCAAGACTGGCTAATTTGCCTATGGCTGAGGAAGATCCTTAAGCTCCTCACGTCGTTGACGGGAATCGAGCCTAGTACACTCCTTCCCCAGGGATATGGTTGCGAAGCGCAAAGCCACTAGGCTAACCGCGCGCAAATATCAATAAAGTAATCAATATGTTCGGTTATTCCAATCTCAGCTGAACGGCCAATTTTTCTAAAATAAGAAAGCCGATAAGAAGAAGGGAGTTAGTATAGTATACCAACAGTGATAGAATAGATAATTTGCCCTTGGTGGTAATCGAAGATCACTCTTTTGACATCTTAACATCACATTTCTTCGATGACTCAGAAAAAGATGAAAACGAATGCATGTCTGGCCAAAATCAAATTAGTTTTCCGATAGAAATAGTTTTTGTTTATTTTCTTGCGGGTAGGGGGGGGGTTGCAGTATTTAGAGCCATTAGAAACAAAAAATTATGTTATTTCTGATTTTTTTAAATCAACAACGCCTTTTTTGGGAGAGTTATGAGTTGATATTATAAAGAATAGGATTCCTGATGAAGACGTCCACAACGTACTTTTTTTTATACTGAATCGCTATATAATTAACCTATTTATAACTTTAACCAATTATTCCTGTGGGAAGCACTCTTCTGTTCGAATTGCTTTTGTTAATTATCCAAAAAAAAAAAAAAAAAATTGGAGTATTCGAAGAAGATGAGGGGAAAAAAGAAAAAAGAAAGAGCAAGAAAATGAATTTACAGACATCTCTCAACTATCAAAAGAAAAAGCAATAAGCAGAAAAATTTAATCAAATAGGATAACCATTACCTGAAAGAGTTTCATCGGTAAACTGTAGAAACTTATAGAAAGTTTGTCTATTTCAAGTCAGTGACATTTCGATTGCTTTACAAAATAAGTAGACTTTTTTCAATCATGCTTTGAAGCACGAAATAAAAAGGTTGTAGATTTACGAGCAACGTGGTAGATGTTTCAGAGAGAGAGAGAGAGGGAGGGAGGAGTAAAGAACACATGAAACAAAATGTTAGATATTAATTGAATAAAAGTTAAAACAAAACCGCATCGGTTGACATTTTCGGAGATTAAAACGTCTGTTGGAAAGAAATGGAATTTAATTGGCAGGTGAGTATTCAACTCGTGCCTGTTTAATTTTAATTCAATTGTTTACTGAGCGTAAGTATGTCAATAATATATATTGTTTTAACTCTAAAGAATTAATTTTATTTTTCTGTTTCTGTTTTATATTCAGGGCCGCGCGAACCCGAGGGTGCAAGGGGTGCACCGCACGCGGGCGACAAATACCCTTGGCGTGCCCCTGTTTATATTCTATAAAAGAGAAATAATAATTTTGGAATGATTACTTTCTCTCAAATGATTATTAAACTATCACAAATATGCTATTTTTCTTTTCTTTTCTTTTCTTTTCTTTTTCTGTGCATTCTATCTTTATTATTCTCATTCGCTGCATTTCGTAGTAATTTTATTTTACCTATAAAAAAAGTATTTATTCGTAATAGAAAAAAAAATCTTTCAGGAATAATAACAGCATATTGAGATATGAGGAAGAATTACAGCATATATGCGCCCCTAATTTGCATATTAAATTATTAGTCTTAGACAATCATAATCAACACAGTAATTTGCATTTGGATTTATGAAAATTCATGAAAATATCTATAACCCGCTGATTTTACTGTTTTTCCTACTAAGTAAATCAATGGGCATCAAATAAAAATTAAGTTTTTTTTTTTATTATTGCGGTTTTAGTTAAAGCACCAATTAATTTATTTTCGCCCGCATCTATTTTTTTTTTTTTAAATTTTCTTACAAACCATCCTTGATACGTAAACAAAATCCAGTATAGGCCTCATTCTTATGGATGATTTCTTAACAATTTAAACGATTTTTATTTTAAGAAATATTTCAGTAGTATCTGGTCATATTTAGAGCCTCCGGAAATAGACGATAATCTTCGGTTGGAAAGATCTAAGGTCTAATCCCCTAATGCAAACAATCTTTAAAAAAAATTATTCAATATTCAATTTTAAAAAATATGCATTCAGTAGACGTAAGAATAACGACCTTAGCAGGATAATTTCTGTTTTTATGCTAATTGGGAAAAGGATAAGGATGCATTATCAATCCAAAGCTTTCTTCGGATTTTTTTTTTTTTTTTAGTAGTGTTAGGTATTTCATTTGTGGGGTTATCGGCTCGTCATTGTTTCTGATACTTACTACATAAATAATGATAATCTGCTGCATTGATTATATTTTATTAAGCGCTGAAATTTATAGAACAATACCTCCTGGTTTAATGTACCATTCCGAGTAGACTGTTTTCCACTCCCATCGTAGAATTGATCTTTTCTTTTCTTTTTTTTTTTTTTGTTCTCTGCCATTACGAATCCTCGACAATTTACCTCCTTCAATTCTAACTCCTGACATACAACTGAAATAAACACTAAATACTGCTCAATACAATGTCCCATTTACACCATATAACTACAGCATTTTGAACAATTTCCTCTTGGCGGCACCTTGTCATATGCTGCTTCCAGATTTACGAAACTTAAATACAAATCCTTGTTATATTCCCATGATTTCTCAACTATTGTTCTTAAAGTGCAAATCTGGTCCTGACAACCTCTGTTTGGCCAGAATCCAGCTTGTTCTTCTCTAAGTTTCCTTTCCACAAATCTTGGCTCTCCATGGATTGGTTCTTGTTTTCAAAATCTTTAATTTTTTCTCGAATAATGTTTGTATATTTTAGTCTACATTTCACCCTCAAAATCTGCTCAACTTTGATTTCGTTTTGAAATTTTCTTACACACTCTTCTTTTCAATATGAAATTCAATTTTAACTAGCTCAGCACTAAATGGTGATCACTTCCAATTTCAAATCCTCTGTACACTCTTGCGTCCTGAACCGATGGAAAAACATTGTTATCAACAATAACATAGTGAATGAGACAGTTCGTATTTGTTACATCTTCTCTCAGTATGAACTTGTGCACATTTTTATGTCGAAAGATAATGTTAGTACGTCCATATCCTGAATAGATATCTAGCGAATACTTACCATTATTATGAACTTTGCTCTTTTCTCCAAATTTCCGACAATATTTCTATACAGGTAATTACACGCTCACACATCACCAAAGCTTAAGAGATGACCTGTTCCAACAGTCAACTTCCACAATTTGGGTAAACTACAAAAACACAAAATGAAATCGCATACTTATCATCTTTATCGGATTTCGTCCAATATTTGTAGTCTAATATATAGACCATGAACGAGCATACTAGAATAAGTGTTACAAAAGTTGATTAAAATTAGACGATGAGTGGGCAAATGAAGATAGTAAATTGACAGCACCAGAAAGTTTTGAAGAAATTTTTCTGTTAGCAGCAAATATACAAAATGAAATTGCTCCAAAAATGTTATTTATTTTTGGCAAAATTTTTTGAATGTGTTTTCCAAACGTAACAACTGCATTTAAAAGACATTCCACGTTATCTCCATCAACTGTGAACCCTCGTTTTAAATCAATACTACACATAGTTTCTTGACAATACACTGTTCGTGAATTATGTTTTATTAAGATGGGGACAAAATATATAAGGAATTCTATGTTTATTTTGAGTACATATTTTTTCTAGGTGGCGTGGTGATTTATTTCGAAATTGATAACATTCAAACACGTGCCTTTTTCATTTGCTAAAACAATAATTGATAGCAGTTTGACAAACTCCCCTAGTGGGTGTGAATTACTATACTCCTCTACAGACTGAGCAGAAAGAAAATATTTTTGGCTTTTTTAAATAGAAATGGACAAAATTTTGAAGAATGAATAATTACAAAAGCATTTAAAAATAAAAACTTATTTTATGTGTGTGTGTGTGTGTGTGTGAAAATGTATTTCTATAATTATATTTCATCCAGAAATGATAAATACACCTTTCTTTTTATTATATAATTTATATAGATAAATCATAAGATGATGTTGGACTACGTGAAAATTTTATTGATATTTTTTTCTTTTTAAGCCACAGGATTTGCTGGTAGGACTTGTTCTTACGGGATTTTTCTCTTACTTTACTTTCTCTTTGCTGGTAGGACCTTTCCTGTCCTACGGGATTTTTACTAATCTACCACCACGATCATACTCCTCCCTAGATTCTATACTCCTCCCTAGATTCTATATCCTTTTATGCCCTGGCGAAACCTTAGACTGATATGTCTTCACTACTTCCTAGGGTGAGAACGGTCGGTTTTCAAATGGACCCATCCTTAAACAAAAGACTTATCTGCAAAACACTTTGTGAGGCAGTAGGTTCCGGAAACATTTACGGGTTTACCCCCTTCGGGGCAGGGAGATACCAGGTAGTGGTAAAAAACACTACAACCAGGGACAAACTGCTGGAGGGTTTTAAATGTGATGACGTAGAAATCACTCCGTTCTTGGTGGGAAGCCTGTTAAGAACGGTAAAAATTGACAGGTTTCCCCCTCGAATATACAAAAAATAGCGACGACGTCATCCACAAGACATTCGCTAAATGGGGCACAATTAAGAACATTAAACGGGGCACTGATGTCGACTACCCGGATTGGAAATCAGGAGAGGTCATCTTCACAATGGAGATGATATCTCCTGTTTCGAACTTTGTCACCATCGGCTCCGCAAAAGTCATGGTAAACTACCCAGGTGTCACAAGGCAATGCTACAGGTGTGGCTTCCACGAGCACCTGGGAACAGAATGTGCCAAGGTCAAGTGCAGCAATTGTGGAGAATCTGGTCACTCCCTACCATATTGCACCAACCCCTGTAAAAAATTCCACCAAAAAGACCACAGTTACAATGTGTGTCAACACAGAACATCAGCAGAACGAATGGGGGGTGCGATATAACCACTCCCCATTCCTCCTCCCCCCAGCTCTGACAACACAGAACCACCAATAAAACCAACCCCTACTCCTCCACCGATAACAGCCGCCCAACCCAAACGTGGCCAACAAGAGGGGTTCGAACAGGTATCATTGGGTAAAACCAAAAAGTACAGAAGCCAAAATGTAACAGACAGCATCCCCCCCCAGCACCATGAACACAGATACAACCACAGCAACTACCATAGAGGAAATGGACACCTCTACAGCAAAACGTCAAAGGGAGCAGGTAGAAGACGAACAAGCTTGGTTCAAAAGGTTGCCCATGGGCGGAAACCTTACTACCCTCCCCACAACAGGAACGGAACCCACCCCAGCACTATTCCCTAAAATAATTCCAGGGGAAGCTACCATTCTCCACCACGTCCAAAAAGACCAGGACGGGTTCGAAAAAATCCACAACGCCATAGGAAAAAACGGCGAGCCACACTTCTATGCCCACTACACGAAGGGTTCATCAAAACCCTGTGTTGGCTTGGAATGGCACAAACTTGCCGTGCCAGATATTCTAAATGAGGAACAAAACTCCTTTAGGAACTCCATTCTAGCCGCCAATATGGGCTTACACGACAGCGACATCACAGCACTATACCAAGCACTAATCAAAATAGTTACAGAGGAGACACTAAAGTTCTAATCGTGCCTCCCTATAACTACACCACTAACATGAACAACACTTTTCGCGTCGCCACTCTCAACATTAACGGTCTGCGCTCCGTTTCCGCACAACGCGCTGTTTGGAGCCTACTCATACTGCATGAGGTTCATGTACTCTTTCTTCAGGAGACGCATTTCTATCAGTACTGGGACATAGAAAACTTCTCCAGGAGCTTCCCCGTACAAAGCTTCTGGTGTTTCGGAGAGCGCCGTGCGAGGGGGGTGGGAATCCTTGTTCGTCAGCCTATTCTAGGCGGGTTTTTCAATGTACAGAAAGATGCTGCAGGACGTTTAATCTCTATAGACTGGACGTTTGGAGGTAGAGTCATCCGATTCCTTAATGTATATTCCCCTAACAACGTCCACCAGCGAAGCAGGTTCTTCATGTCCCTAGAACCTTATTTACACGGGGTTAAGTATATCATCGCCGGGGGGGGACAGGTACTACATCGCTGACGTAAGATTTGACAAAGTTGGTGGCAGCAACAACTCCGGTACCGGTGGCTCTAGGGAACTGCAACTGTGCTGTGATAATGTCGACCTCATCGACATCTGGAGGGAACATAATCCAGACACAGTGGGTACAACATGGGCGAGAGGAGGAGTTGCAACGCGACTCGACCGCCTTTATATCTCCAGGATCCTAGGGCCACAAGTCATTTCAGTCAGGCATATAGCGGTTGGTAGCTCGATAACAGACCATAAAATGGTTCTGATGAACATCGAGCTACCCGAGGTCGTAGAAACATCGAGAGGACCTTGGAAAATGCCTTCAGGCTTCCCCAAAATTTATAGCAAGGATTTGCAGCTGCTATGCGAAGGAAGGAAAAAGGCCAACTGGGACTGGGACGCGTGGGCCCAGTTCAAAACCGAGGCAAAAGAGCTCTTACAAAACATCTCCAGAGAAAGAGCTCACGCGCAAAGGAAAAAAATGAGAGAGCTGTATCGAGAGCTAGCGTGGTACCGGACTAATCACAGAAAAAAGTCGCCGAGCTCGATTTTCGCACCACTCTGTTTCTCCGGCAGGCGGAAACACCTTCGGCCGCTTTTTATAACCGGCAGCGCATAGCAGCACAAGACGAGAAAGCGGTTAGGCAAATTCATGCTAACGGGCAAACAATCACAACCACGGGAGACATCCTGCAGCAATTTTCCCAGCATTACACGAGAACCTATTCCGACGAAGCTGAGGAGACAGGCGACTTTGGAGTGTGGAACATTGACAACATGCCTGAACACCTCAGAACTCTTCAAAAGAGACCAATCACTTCAGAAGAGGTTACTCGAGCCTACAAACAGCTTAAGCTACGGAAAACCCCTGGCCTGGATGGGCTAGGCGTTGAGCTCTATCGCTCAGCCTGGAACTTCATCTTGCCTATCCTGGTTTCATTATTCAACAGATTCCTATTCACTGGTGACGTACCTGCTGACTTCGTTAGTGGGTACACAATTTTCATCCCCAAGAAAGGGAGAGACCTGAATAGCATGGGTAGCTGGAAGCCCATTTCCTTGACTAACACAGACTACAAATTATTCGCAAGAGTGATTTGTAACCGTCTGAAGTTGGGCATTGGGAATGTGCTAACCAGCACTCAGGTATACGGAGTTCCGGGAAGATCGATGAAGCTCAACCTCTTCCTGATAAGAGACCTTCTTCGCCTTGTGACGAACAAGTAACTCCCACTTGCACTCGTATCGGTAGACTTAGATAAAGCGTTCGATAGTGCAAAGCACAACTTCCTGCACTATATCCTAGAGAAAGTCGGAGTGGCGGCCTGCGTAAGGGAAGCAATCAAAAGCATGTACGGTAAAACAACAACGCACATTGCGATTAACGGGTTTCTTTCAGAACCCATTCCCATACGCAGAGGGGTTCGGCAAGGCTGCTCCCTCATCCCCCTTCTTTTCTCTTTAGTACTAGAGCCTCTTCTAAAAAAATTGATGAGACGAGCGCAGTAAGAGGAATACCGCTGCCCTTAGGCTCCAAACAGAGCAAAACTGTCGTATATGCCGATGATATTGTCGGAACCCTTCGGGATTCCGACTCGATTTACATCTTCTTCGGCATACTGCGAGAGTTCAGCATGCTCAGTGATCTTCACACTAATCCCGAAAAAACAAAAATCAAAATTTATGGGAAATTCGGCCCTGCCAGTCTTCCGTATGGTCTGAAACCCACAACCGGCCCATTAACAATACTAGGATTTCCCTTCCTAGAGACCTCAGTGTTGCAAACACAACACTTAATAGAAATGTGTCGCGAAAAACTCAAATCCCTTCAGTCCCAACTACCTATCATTCGAAGGTAGAGCAACAGTTATCAAAACACTCCTAAAACCGATGTTACTGCACACAATTAACCTCACAAACATCACAGGCACACAAGACAACGCCATTCACAAACACATCACTAAATTTTTCTGGAACAACAGGAAACACGAGGTGCGCAGGGCCTTTCTCCATCTTCCCCACACACAAAGGGGATTCGCCTGCAAATCCTCAAATACTGCCACCTAACCAACACTGCTCAGACCATACGGAAAGCACTGGCATCAAATCACCCTTCCGGCAATCTGATTAAATACTTCTTAGGATTTTTCCTACCCTACTTCGGGACTACTGGCCACGCCGGACCATGTGCGGAGACGGTGCCAGAGTGGTACTACACAATATGCAAACTTTTCAAAAAAATGGCAACTGATGGAGTTCGAGTACTTCATCTCAGCCCAAACAAGCTGTACTGGAAAATTGTCGACAACTTTGACTGGGAAAAGCCCGATCTGGGCACAAACGAAGAGGTGCTGTTCACGAACATAAAAAACAGCTGGGGACAACCATTTCACCGGGACTTAGACTGGAGAATCGCCTACGGCAGACTCCCGGTGAAACTGGTAAAATCAGCCTACAGTTCGCGACCGTGCAACCCCTTCTGCGACGTCTGCGGCGCTGTAGAAACCGTAGGGCACTTCTTCTTTCACTGCCGCCAGTACAGCGTGTTTGGCATAGACTGGCTGAGGTGCTTGCGATCCCAGCGCTCACATCCGCCGAAATAGTCTTTCTACAGTTTCCTCCCCCAGTAACCAAAAATAAGAAACACCTGCTTTTCCTAATAAATGTGATTAAACATCACATTTGGAAAATCAGGAAAAAATACATTCTTAACGAGGGGGATCGCATCTATCTCCGTGTTAGGAACTGTCTCTCAGCCTATCTCCGCCGCTTCCTGGAGCAGGAGAGGTACTTGCAGGGTGAAGAGCGGTTCCTGAGGAGATGGTGCGACCCACCAACCATCTGCCAGATCATACAGGGGGGAATCCGGTTGTGTCTGCACCTATAACACCTTCAAGTTGTAGGTGTTGACGCTATCTCGATCTTCCTTCCTGATCAGCGTTTAACCCACAGGTATGTCTAGTCCTTCGCAGTTGAAAGTTCTTCTGTCCCCAGGTTGGGGTTGACCTGAATAAATCCGGACTGCGAAGGCCAACATCGAGGTGGTCCCAAGCCCTTTTCAGGGCGGGGTCTTCCGGGCCAGGTCATCTCCCTTCTTTTCCTGGTTATACTGTTCTGGGTTTACTCGGCAAACTCATTCCTCTATAGAATTGTCTTCCACATAATCTTTAGATATATTTACACTTGTTAGATTTGCATAGTCTCTCCTTTTTTTTCCTTTTCAAAAGTTAAAAATCAACGACCGTTTTAGAAGCACCCCCTGTGGGGTCAACAGCTAAAACAGGTCAGCTGAGGCCTCATTCATCTACTCTACTACTATGCACTCTATCTTTATTTCCTCTCCTACTATCTGCTGAATCTCAGCCTATCTTGCTCTACAGGTCAATGATGAGATACGTTGAACTGACAAAATACTGTATATATATATAAATATTTTGAGTTAATGATTCAGAAATTTGTGTTGGTAATTATACTTGGGCAATGCGTTTCTTTTCTGCAACGCATTGCCCAAGAGTGGATATGCTATCCATGAAGCCAACTAGGCCTAGCCTTTTAAAAAGTCCTTAAAAAACGATAAGACTTTTTAGTTTTGAATAAAAAAATATTTGAATTTTCTAATAAAATTTGTAAATTTAAAAAAGTGTATAATATAATAAATAAAGTCATCAACGGACTTTACATTATTTGTAAATAAATACAAATAATGTAAAGTCAAATAAATACAAATAATGTAGAAACATGTGAGATGCAGTAGTGTTAAGGTACTATAAAAAGAATCACACGGCTTCATTTCGACGATGAAAAATTACATAGCCAACGTGTATATTAGATCCAACATTATTTCAAAGCCGAATGTTTGTAGAAACAATGAAAGTTTTGTAAATTGACCAGACAGCTTACGAGAATGTCCGCGCGGTTAGTTGAGCGGCTATGCGCTTCGCAACCATATGTCTTGGAAAGGAGTATCCTGGATTATTCCCGTCGCCGATGAGAGGAACTTAAGGCTCTTTCTGAGACAAAGCCAAGTTAGCCGGTCTTGGGCGTGGACAGCAGGGATTTTCTCCCGAGTTAATCTAGGGTTTTTCCTCCCGCAAACAGGGAAACCGGCATCGCAATCACACGCAACTACAGACATAGGACACACCCGGAGGCATAGGGCTAGCCACCCTATCCTCGGGGCGGGTACGACTTAGAAGGGCTAAAGATAGCTTCGTAATAGGCCACTAGGCCTAATACCTGAAGGGAAGAATAAGAAGAAGATGCTTACGAGAATACAATCCTTGGAATCGGAGTTGCCTTAGCTTGTACTACTTAAAAGACATCAGCACTGCCCAAGCGTACAAATATTCGTCTTTCATTAGTGCATTTGGTAAAGGGTTCACTGGCCTGGCAGCTGTTTTGAATGAGTTGCTTCTCTTCAGAGAACAGGAAGAATCCTGAAGAGATCAACAACTCTAGTTCGGTACTAAAGGAATCAAATTTCAAAGAAATTTTGACTTGTTTTTATTGGTGAGCTTCCTTATCACCTATAAATAGATAATTTTAAATTAAAAAAAAATCCTTGTCGTTTACAACGGGGATATTGCTTTCCATAAAGGATCGCAAATCATTTTCTAGTAAGCAACTTATCATAATTGATATATACGACAGTGTATTAAACATCTGACCTTCTTCCGTAAGAGTAACCCCTTTCGTCTTCTTGTTGACTTACCTTGAGAAGAATGATAATGCAACGAGGAAAGACAAGTTACGATCACCGTACGAATAATGTCACAACTTATAAACACTTCCAAGAAAGCCTTCAGTTTCTTGCTTCGTTAGCTGAATTAATCCCCTCTATCTCTCCATTCTTGCACTTGACAAATGACCAATCGTATTGAACCACATTTCGTTTATATTAATAACCCATTGTAAAATTGGCTTGAAAAAAAAGAAGAAGAGAAAAAACAAGTGATTGTCTTTCTTTTTTGCCACAAATTCAACGGAACATCAAACTTATTCGGGTTCAACATCTAGAACTGAATCATGTTTGCAATTTGAATTAATGAAATCATGAAATATTTCCTCCCGCATACTTCTGTCATATTTTAAGATCATTATTAGAATTCCATACCAAACAGAAAGGTACTTCTTCAATTTACCACTCACTCAACGTTCTCAAATCGAAAAGCACTATGGGATGGAACATTGAAAACGAATTAAAACGGAGATGGTTTCAAATTAAACTTTGCCTTCTCTTCCTGCTTGAAGATTTACTGTGAATGAACAATCATTTTTTTTAATTAAATACAACAGGCTAACGAGTTATGAGAAGAAAGAGAGCTGACATATCGACTTGTTACCTTTGGCTGTGCTAAGTGAAAAGGGCAGCAATTACCTTCAGGAAATGGAAGTCCATAATTGTACGTAATGAACCTTGGAAACGATGACAAAGAGCAACATCACTTACATAAATGCTAATGACCGTTCTTTTCTTTCTCCCATCTACGTCACTTTCTCTATCTTTGCCTTTCGCCATTTACGTGTCTTTTTCTCACTTTATTTCTGTATTCGGTAAAAGAAACTCACTCTGGTGCATTCTGTCGAGAGGACCTACGTAATATTTTAAGTTGGAATCAAAATATCTCACTATCGATTAGAATTTGAAATTTTTATGATTTTTTCCAAATAATTTTAAAGAAAAAAAAACGTTTTTCAGCAACATATAAAACAAAATATATAATAAAATCTCTCGGCAGCCTGCTCGGTTAGCCTAGGGGCTGTGCCTCAGGAAGGAGAGTCCTAGGTTCGATTCCCGTCGGTGACGTGAGGAGCTGAAGGATCTTCCTCAGCCATAGCCTAGTTAACCGGTCTTAGGCGTGGACAGCAGGTTTTTTCCCCAGTTTATTCTGGGGTTTTTCATCCCGCAAAGCAGGCAAACTGGCCTAGAGAACTCAACACTAAGGACATAGAATACACCGGGATGTAGGGCTGACCACCTTATCCTGTGAACGGTTCGAGGTCCGATGATTAATAAACCCTCGACACCGCAAGGTAAAAGAGGGAAAAGGAAGATGAAATGAGATCTCTCGGCACCTTGTGTTCTGCCGAAGAGTGTTAAAGTGGGTTATTTTTCCACTGATTAAACACCCGAGATATCTCCCTTTTTTTTAGAAGCCAATCTGGCGGCAGCCCCAATTTGGAAAACCGTGGTTGCAGCCAGATAACCCACAATGAGCCGTTTATTGAACTCCGTTTTTCTGACTACAGACGATTACTGACCACCGCATTCTTAAATAGTTGTCTAGAGCACGTTGTGAACTTGCTTAAGTATTTTGCATATACGCTGCGTTAGTGACGTTTGCGTAAAGGTTTCTGATTCAGTGACTGGTATGTGTAGTTTAAACTCTCATGCAAGCAAATTTTTATTAACCACGATTCTAAATAGGAGTGAGACCAAAGTCGAGGCAAAAATGCCTGAGGAACAAATAGGTTTTAGGAAAGGTAAGAATTCTAAAGCTCAGATCCTTTGCCTTAAACAGATCATAGAAAAATATAACGAATTTAGAGTCCCTCTGGTAATGTGTTTCTTAGACTTTTCTAAAGCTTTTGACTGTGTTTATCATGTGAAACTGTGGGGAGTAATGAAAAGAATGAGTTTTCCTCAACACACTATCAGGTTGATAGCTAACTTGTACAAGGAGCAAGAAGCCACTGTAGGAAAAGGTGTTGGAAAAACTGATTGCCATCAGGTTGGAAAAGAAGTTAAGAAAGGATGCCTAATTTCTCCTAATCTGTTTAGTATCTATGCTGAGGACCTCACACGTGTAGTATTGGATGTGCTTAAGACAGGAATTAGGATGGGTGGTAGATTGATCAGTAATCAGATGTATGCTGATGATACCGTTCTTCTTTTAAGGACAAGGAAGAATTAGAACAAATTTTTGTCAAAGTTAATGAGATCAGTAAGAACAGAGACTTTCAGATCAATTTTAGCAAGAAAACGATTATGGTTCTCAAAGGAAATACAGACAGGGCAGCTCCTGAGAAACAATTGTACCTTAATGGAAAAAGAATTGAAGTTAGCAAGTTCGATTACATGGGATCCCTTATTAATGTGAAGAATTGCTGTTCAGAAGAAGATTATGAATGGCTAAAACAACAGTCAGAGACTTGTCTAAAATCTGAAAGGATTTATCTGTCTCCATGGGAACAAAGCTGAGGATTTTGGATGCAGCTGTTTTTCCAACAGCGATGTATAGGTGTGAGACTTGGAACTTAAAGAAATCTGACAGGAAAAGGATAGCAGCTTTTGAGATGTGGTGTTACAGAAGAACAAAAGATTAGGTGCTAGAAAGGATCAGAAGGATTTTAATGCTCTTTAAAGATACTGACAGAAGAAAGTTGAAATACTTTAGACATTCAAAGGATGGAAGGAAGACTTCTCAATAAAAGGTAAAGTTTCTGGTAAAAGAGGAAGGTGTAAATCATCAATGAGATGGATTGATGGTGTGTGTGTGTGTGTGTGTGTGTGAATTGACTGATCTTCAGAGAGATGAAGCAATCAAAAAAGCATTCAACAGGACCACCTGGTGAAGACATGCGGCAAATCACGGAGCATCTGAGTAACCATACGCCATCTGATGAGGTCCAATGAATAAATGGATGGATGGCTATGAGTCACGCTTGTTGTAACCCCATCATCTACTGCTTGACGAACACCAAGTTCCTTGAAATATTTGCAAGTGCTATGTTGTTTACCATGTCTGCATGGTAAACAACGCAGGCCTGATTTCGTATCCCAGTCCACCATTTTTGCCTCTACAACAATGCTCAGTTTGCACAGAAGCGCCACCTGTGATCAGGCTGTAGAGATGCAAGCAAACAGCCACGAATGAAAATAAATAAAACATCGTGGAAGTTCGTCATATAGTGCGTAGACATTTATTTATAATCTGGAAAAATATTCGAAAATCCACAGATTTTTGAATATCACGATTGATAAAATTTAATATGCTAAAATAACTTTTATTTTAGCATACTATAAAAAATTTTAGCATATTATAATAAAAATTTAAAACAAACTGAATTTTTTCTGTATTGCTGAATATTTTAAGAGGTTAAATAAATTGAATAACGACACCTTTTTTAAATAATATATGAAACTACTGAAATAAATGGCCAAAAGGCTACCATCCGGATGTGAGGGGAAGGCGAGGATTAAAACCCTTGGAGGGTAATGGATGGCAATGCTGTAGCCAATGAAGTTCTAACTGAGGCTTGGCCATTGCTGCTACCCTCCTGCCATGATCAGAGCTTTAATAGCTCAATAACACCTTATCCCCACACAGTCCTCTACAGATAACCGGGAAGATGAAAAGCATTCTTGCTTCACTACTTTAAGCCAGTCCTTATAAGGACACTTTGGCGATGCAAAATTAATCAAATAATGTTGGATTCAATATTGAATTCAATTCAGTATGACTGCTTTTTGATAGCAGATGACTCCAGAGGGTAAGGGATGGCAATGCTGTAGCTAATGAAGTTTTAACTGAGGCTCTTCTATTGCTGTTACCCCGCTAAGACCTGAGCTTATAGCTCAATAACACCCCATCCATGCATTTTCTTCTACAGATAAAGGGGAATATGAAAAGCATTCTTGCTTCACCCATCTAGCCAAATATATATATATATATATATGGGGGGGGGGGATATATCTATATACAGGTAACCCTCGTATAACACGGATGTTAGGTTCCATCGAAAAGCCGCGTTATGTGAGACTTAGATCACATAGAAAAAATAGGCTGAATTAAATAGAAAATATTTTTTTTTATTTAATTCAGGTAATTCATGTAAGTTAAGAAAACATAAACTATGAAACAAATGCATGGTATAAAATTATAAAAACTACAAATTGTACGTAAACGTCCATTTTGTTTATTTAATTTTATTTTGCCTAAAACATTTATGCACATAATGCATAAATGTTTTAGGCAAAATAAAATAAAGTGCATATTTTAATCTTCATCACTGTCTTCGTAATGAACATTTCGTAGATTTTCTTTATTTATGAGTGGCCTGACGTCGTCATAACTTAATCATTTGGACATCATTTGTATCATTCTCATTGCATACTTCGACTGCTTTATTTATCAAGTTAGTAAATAAGACCTTGCTTATCACTATCCTGGAAACATTTATTAAGTTCATAATATGGAGCTATATAACAAATATCAAATATATAACAAATATCCAATTGTCTCGTGAATTTTCCGGAGCGCTCCATTGACGGATCATCATCTGTAAAATGACTTCCTAACTTTCTTGCCAAAGTCCAATCCTTCTGCTAATTTAATTAAACTGAATTCTTTAACGGATTCATCACAATCTGAATCTTCTGCAAAACTTTCCCCGTTATTTGGTTCGACGTCATCTATTAATTGTACCAGTTCCTCCTCATTTAAATCTATTTCCTATTCCATTAATTCACTAATTTCGTTTTTAACCATATCGCAAAAGCCCTCTAAGTGGCCACTGCTATAAAAATATTTTTTTACATAAAAAAAAAACATTACATATTGTATGTAACTCATCAGAAAATAAAGTGCTCAGCTTGAGATTGCAGAAAACGAAGACAATTTTCAACAATAAACACTTTATACGGTAAACAACTGACGTATACATGCGTGCTAAAGGGTATTTAGCACACATGTATAAATTTATTCGTAAATTTAAAGAAGATAAAATTTGATTTTTAAGTCGCGCGGTGAAAAATATTTGAAAAGATAAAAGGTTACTACAATTTATAGACCGCGTTATATCGAAACCACGTTGTATAAGTACCGCGTTATACGAGGGTTACCTGGTTTGATTTAAACCATTTAGATTAGAAAATTTTCGAAACATTTGAAACACTGCCTTTCAATAAAATTCTGTGCAGTCAAAAGTGATTTATAGCATGCATGATGTGTGGGCAGCAGAATGATTTTCGAAGTAAAACCAACCGATGAAAGATTGTATATCTATCATAAATTTAACGCTGTTCGATGGACAATGCTCTACACAGCGAATAAGGAACTTTTTAAAGCCACTTCAGTTGTCCTCTTAGCCAGGCTATGAAATTCATCTGCCACCTAAAGACATTATCCAAAAATCCATGCCCACGCTGGGATTCGAATCCACTGCCTGTTGGCTGGAGAGTGGATATGCTATCCATGAAGCCAACTAGGCCTAGCCTTTTAAAAAGTCCTTAAAAAACGATAAGACTTTTTAGTTTTGAATAAAAAATATTTGAATTTTCTAATAAAATTTGTAAATTTAAAAAAGTGTATAATATAATAAATAAAGTCATCAACGGACTTTACATTATTTGTAAATAAATACAAATGATTGATAAGGTTATTACGTATTTGTAATTTACATAAGAAACAAATCCGTCATGTAAAAAACGATTATGCAAAATGTTGAAAGAGAGAGACATTTAAAGTGCATTGACAATAATTCCACTTTCTGGTTGCGAATGCTTTTTATGTTCACAATATGAACTTTCTTTTTGCGAAAGAATCATCCGCTCCTTATCTTCAGTCTATCCTCATGCAAATCTTTTTTTTTTCTTTCCTTGCCCCACTTTTATTCCTCAATAATGAAATGGAAGTTTCTTTATTTCACTTGAAAAAAAGCCGCAGGCTCTTAGTGGCTGTCACTTTTGTCAGTCGATTAAAAAAAAAAAAAAAAAAAAAGCTATTCTGTTAGTAGTTTCCATGACAACTAAAACAGGTACTCATTTATTCCTAAAGGATTTCTGGTCATCGGCACACAATTACTTCATGCGACAATTTGGACCGGAAGTGTCGTAACGAAGTAGAATATGTCTTACTCTTTCTTGATTTATGAGCGAGAAGATAAAAAGGATAAGTTGTTCTATTCTATAATAAAAAAAATAAATTAATTAATTAAATTAAATAAACGTCCGTCTACAATATATAAAGACACCCTAAAAAGTATAAATATAAATAATTCAAGTGCATTGGAATGTATACGAAATTTATTAGAGTAGACTCAATCGACCGTGAGATGCGGTGATTGATTTTATATGAGATGCCCATATAGAGTAACGGAAGGCGATGCTGAACCAATGAAGTTTAACTGAGGTTCGGTTGTTGCTGTTATCCTGGGTAAATGAGTTCGCTCTCTTTGGTTTTGCCCTAAGGGAGCACTTTGAGTCTCCGGGGAAAGTGTTCTCCGGCACGGCCCGCTGAGGGGTACTTGCCGGTGAATTATTTTCTTCGGAATGAGCGGTTCTGCTCGGTACTCGAGTTTCACTGAGTAGAACCAACGCTGAGATTTGGACGGTCTTTCGCCCACGAATGAGTGGCCTAGAGATCGTCCGATATTTTTGAGATATCACCTTTACTTACACATACGGTGATTGATTTTATATGAGATGCCCATATAGGGTAACGGATGGCAATGCTGAACCAATGAAGTTTAACTGAGGTTCGGCTGTTGCTGTTATCCTGGGTTAATGAGTTCGCTCTCTTAGGGTTTGCCCTAAGGGAGCACTTTGAGTCTCCGGGGAAAGTGTTCTCCGGCACGGCCCGCTGAGGGGTACTTGCCGGTGAATTATTTTCTTCGGAATTTGAGCGGTTCTGCTCAGTGGTCGGGGAGCCCGTCACTGAGTGGAATCAACGCTGAGATTAGGACGGTCTTTCGCCCACTATGGAGTGGCCTAGAGATCGTCCGTATTTTTGAGATTTCACCTTTACTTACATAGTCGGTGATTGATTTTATATGAGATGCCCATATAGGGTAACGGATGGCAATGCTGAACCAATGAAGTTTAACTGAGGTTCGGCTGTTGCTGTTATCCTGGGTTAATGAGTTCGATCTCTTAGGGTTTGCCCTAAGGGAGCACTTTGAGTTACCGGGGAAAGTGTTCTCCGGCGCGGCCCGCTGAGGGGTACTTGCCGGTGAATTATTTTCTTCGGAATGAGCGGTTCTGCTCGGTACTCGAGTTTCACTGAGTAGAACCAACGCTGAGATTTGGACGGTCTTTCGCCCACGAATGAGTGGCCTAGAAATCGTCCGATATTTTTGGGATATCACCTTTACTTACACATACGGTGATTGATTCATTAATGCCCTTGGAGGTAATGGATGGCAACAATGCAATGCTGTACCAATGAAGTTTAACTGAGGTTCGGCTGTTGCTGTTACCCCCTTGGGCGATGAGTTTTTGAGTTCGCTCTCTTAAGGTTTTTGCCTTAAGGGAGCACTTTGAGTCTCGGGGGAAAGTGTTCTCCGGCACGGCCCGCTGAGGGGCTTTGTCGGTGAATTATTTTCCTCGGAATTTGAGCGGTTCTGCTCATTGGTCGGGGAGCCCGTCACTGAGTGGAACCAACGCTGAGATTAGGACGGTCTTTCGCCCACTATGGAGTGGCCAAGAGATCGTCCGTATTTTTGAGATTTCACCTTTACTTACATAGTCGGTGATTGATTCATTCAATCCAATACCCTTGGATGGCAATGCTGTAGCCAATGAAGTTCTAACTGAGGCTCGGCTACTGCTGTTACTCTCCTGCCATGATCAGAGCTTTAATTGCTCAATAACACCTTACTTATCACTCCACTGTCCTCTACAGATAACGGGGAAGATGAAAAGCATTCTTGCTTCGCCCCTTTAAGCCAGTCCTTATAAGGATATAAGGAAATTTTATTAAAATCTATCTGAGCTTTAGCAATGATGCAAATGTCTCAGACGATTTAATGTCTTTGATTTAATGATTATAAGATTTATATTAAAACAAATTACGCAATGTAGGTAGGTATACTACCCTACCCAAAATAAATAAATCGCATCGTATTTTGTTACTTCAATTTGATCTTTATTATGTAGTTTTTGCTCTGATATTGGTGTCCATTAATTTTCAGTGTTCTCCATTATTATGTAGAAGATTCAGATAATAATTGCCCACGTACAAGACTAAAAAAACAATCAAAGCACTTCCTTTAAAACTATAGAAGCACAAGTAGATCACAATTCTAAAGAAAAGGGGAAAAAATTAGACCACAGAATAACTCAGTTAAGTAATACATCTAAACGAGGTTGAGAAATAAAAATAGTCTAAATTATACAGTTATGCATGCCGTAGTTCCCCCTCATCCGCGGTCAACCTCGGTCTGAAAATATTAAATGGTAAATTTCAGAAATTAACAATTTATAATTACATCGGCAAAGTGGATATTAGATCCCCTTAGCTACTTAAGTCAAGCAGGTAATGCAACTCGGGGATGTCGATGATTGTATTCTCGTAAGCTCTCAGGTCAACTTACGAAACTTTCATAGTTTCTACAAACATTCAGCTTTGAAGTAATGTTGGATCTAATATCCACTATGCCTATGTAATTTTACATCGCCGAAATGAAGCCTATGGCTCTTTTTTTTTTAGTAATAGACAATTCTGGTGATCCCAGAGGTAGTCCAACACCAGGGTAACTCGTTGTAAAGGTGGAGAAAGCTACATGCGCGTTACAGCCTTTTGGAAATCAGGAATATCTAGAATTGCGCTCCGTTCTGAGGAGTTGTCGGTTATCAGATCGGCTGCCGAGGCATCGTAGTGCGTATGTTCAAGTAACCCTTTACTTTACTTAAGATGCTGACGATTCTGATATGCCAAAGAGAAGCCCACGTATATATATTAAAAAAAAAAAAGAAAACGGTGCTGAGGTTGCTAAGATTCCATTTACATTCAGATAACTTTATTACAGTATATTGTTATAATTATTCTATTTTATTATCAGTTATTGTTGTTAATCTCTTACTCTGTCTAATTTATTAATTAAATTTTATGATAGGTATGTATGTATAAGAAAATACATAGCATATATGGCGTTCGGTATTATCCGCTGTGGTGTCCGGGATAAGAAGAGTCCCACTACAACCCATGCAATGTCGTAAGAGGCGACTAAAATGGGACGCTGAGTTTCGAGGGTTTCGCACTCTTAGGTTTCTTCCGGAATTTTGCTCCCAGTGAGGAGGACTTGGATTTCGAGAGGGTTTGCCCTGAGAGAGAGCATTTTGAGTCTCTGGGGTGGGTGTTCTCCGGCGTGGCCCGTGAGAGGCCTTGTCGGTGGATGCTTTTCTCTGGAATATGAGCGGTTCTGCTCAGTGGTGGAACCAACGCTGATTTGGGCGGTCTTTCGACTACTCGTAGGGAGTGATCTGGGGGATCGTCTTAATTTTTAGATGTGGCTTAATTAAAAATCCCACTGCAGCCAATGCATGTCGTAAGAGGCGACTAAAATGGGTACGTTTTGTATGAGTTTGTTTTTAATTTCTGTTTGTTTGAAAGAAAGAGTACAATAGTTTCTGTAACTTATTATTATTATTATTATTTTTTTTTAAATTTTATCATTAAAAAAATAAATTATTATTATTATTATTCAACAACTCATATGGTTCTTTGGTGAGATCACATCAGATACCCACGCCACTCAACAATCTACCAAGTAATTTAAAACACACAGACAACTACAGAACATTAAAACACGAACTCTGGAAAATATACCAACAAAGTTAATATATCATTAACACTAATATACACATCACAAATCACCAGCATCAAGTGCCTACATCCCATCCATAAACAGTGACAACAACACAAATAGTGAAGACTATTTATGTTCTCTTCATAAAAGCTAACCCAAGCTTCGAAGTAGGTGGGATTAATCCGGCTCACTCATCCACACGTAATCCTCATAATCAAAGACTGCAAATTATGTAACAAAACAGTCAGTACGGTGTATAATAATAATGAAGATACAGATATAAAAAAAAGTTTATGAATTTGTATCCAAAGAAAAAACATTGAAAAGAAATAATGTGCCTTAAACTGCGTACAGTAGAATGTACAGAGCATCCAGTGTAATATGCATTAATTGTAAATATGTAAATACTCTCTGCGATGAAAATACAAAAATTGTTATTTTATACATAATGTGCAAACATGCAAAAAATGTCTGTAATAATCATATGTATGTAATTTATCTGAGACATTATCATATTATTATAATTATCCATTATTCAAAAATTCCGTGTAATCTTCATTGTTAATATTAGAAGAACACCTGTTGTAAATATAGATGCTAAAAAGTATCATTATCAAAATTTTAATTGAAATGCAAACTGAATCACATATGCAGCACTTAGTGTTGAATTTTGTAAAAATTCCAAGCTGGAATGTCACTAAAGATGATTATTGTAATTGTGTAAATATTTTAGAAATTTATTATTATTAGTATTATTATTATTATTATTATTATTGCTACATATGAGCCATTATAGTATTGTTATTATTATTATTACCGCCTATGCGCTGTTCGTCAGGGATCCGAGTTACGTTCAAATCCGACTTAAAGACGTTCTGAGGAACGTATCGCGTTCGTAACCCGGGGAATGCCGGTACAGCTTTCTCACTAACATGCTATCTCTAAGCCGGGGGCGGTAGGGAAAGAGTCGATAATATTGCTTCACAAAATTGATTTCCCTAAGGGTTCTGTGCTGTGGATTTAGGACTCTCAATTTCCGATTCAGATAAAGTTTCTTACATTCAGAAAAAAAAAAAAGATTTCGGATAATCTGTCTTTGGGAACAATGAGCAATTTGATAACAAATGCCTTGAAACAGATTTAGATGGATTGTGTACTACAGTATCGCAGCATTCGGTGAAATGAAATATCCTAAAAAGGACTGGGAGATGGACTGAGTCCTTGACTCTTTATCCCTTCATCGGAATGAAGAAAATCTGTGTGGATGGGGTATTCGTGAGCTAAAAGCTATAGTTATGGCTGAGTAACGGCAATAGCCGAGCCTCAGATAAAACTTCATTGGCTACAGCAGTGGTTCTTAACCTTTTCGAAGTCACGGAACACTTTTGATTATGTGGGGAACACCAAAAGCAGAAGGGTTATAAAACTAGAAAAAAGTCTCAGTGGCGCACCTGGAGGGGGAAGCCCCCCCCCAAAAAAAAAAGAAAAGAAAAAAAACACGAGAAACTTTCAAAAAATCTTTTACTAATTAAAATTCCTTTTTTTATTTATGTTGTGTCGTGTATTCTATTTCTACAGTACTGTAGTTATGAATTAGCGATCATTGCAGATGTTCAGTCATAGGTCGTATGCGATGAGTAGTGTGTATTCTCAAATCGTCTGCTGAACTCGACCCCCACCCAAGATAAAATCCTGAGTGATGAATCCAACCATCTATCCTTAATATTTATTTAATATTTCCTTCAAAACTTAAGATTTCCTATATTTATAAAATATAGTTGCATCTATAATATTTTCCATGATATTAACCACAATTATCAAACAAACGAAATTAATTCAATACATTAGTGTTTTTGTTTTACATACCATTTTTACATATAATAAAGATTACATATAATAGAAGTAAACTATTGATGGCAGAATCAAGCCTTCGTGTGGTGGTTACTGACAAAATGATGATTTTGAGATTTCAATAAAGGCTGAAACCGGTTTGGCAATGCTGTAGCCAATGAAAAATGAAATATAAGTGAGGCTTGGCTATTGCTAATAAAATAATATGAGTTCACTCTATTAAGGTTTCTGCCTTAAGGGAGCAATTTGAGTATTCGGGAAAGTGTTTTCCGGTACGGCCCGGCGAGGGGCTTTGTCGGTGAATGCCTTTCTCGGGAACATGAGCGGTGGTGGTGGGTGGAAGGATATCACTGAGTGGAGCCAATGCTGAGATGGACGGTCTTTTGCCCACTATTGAGTGGCCTAGGGATCGTCCGAATTTTTTAGAGACGGCTTTACTTATTCATAAGGCTTTCATGGGAGTTTCTCGGTGGTGGGGTGGAGTGGGTCTGTGACCGAGTGGAACAACGCTGAGTTGGGCGATCTTTTGGGATCATCTAATTTTAAGAGAGAGCTTTACTTAAATGACTTTTTAGTTTTTGTGTTGGTTAATATAGAAAAACCGAGCTCACGCAAATATGATGTTGAAAACTGTAACAAAATTTTCAGTGCCCTTATGGAGATAGCTGGGTATACAAAAATCCAGAATTCTATCAAGAGTTATTTCAGAGAGTTTAATTTTTAGAGTACGATCCGTTGACAAGGTAACTAACTGTTCTTCTTGTAAGGAAAATTTACAACTCGATCTATTAACTGTGCCAAATGGACTTCGCACCCAGTCATAACTGTGTGTATTTAAGGAAGGAAAGTAACTTGCATTCTTTTCTTCCAATATTGTTAAATTTTTACACATTAAAAATAGTACCTATAATCGATATTTCATTGGTTTAGAAGTCAACGCGCATAGCAGTCTTTAGGTGTTAGGATCAGAGCAGGCAATTACACTCAGAACTGTGTCATGTGACATCTTTTACCGGCGGAACACAGGTTAAGAACTACTGGGTTACAGAATTGCCATCCGTTACCCTTTATACTTAAAGTTATAAAAAATTTATATTCGCTTTTTATGGTGTCCTTTGCCATTTTATTGATCGTTTGATTAATATTAAATAACATTAATTATTACTCTCTATAAACCTTACTATATTTCTTCTATAATCTACTCTTTCCCCTTCAATATACCCTATTCCTCCTATGGGTTTAAATTCGGAAGAAGTCTAGCTCAGAAGCCTTAAGGTAGCAGCCCTACCACTGAACTATTCCATCGTCAGGCTAGTCCCCTGACATCGAGAACATAATCCTACTTGTAAACTGACAGAAAAAGATAATCGGATTGAATATATGGGAAACGACCCCGTAATAGAAAAGGGAAAACGAAAATGGAAACAACAAAATATAATACACATAGCAAACTGGAATGTAAGAGGAATAGCATATAAAGAAATAGAATTAGACCAGTTATTAAATGAAAGAAATTTTAAAATAGCAGTAATCACGGAAACAAAAAAGAAATTAAAAGGAACTATGAGAACCGAAAATTTTAATGTGATATACAGTGGAGTCGACAGAGACCAAAGAGCACAAGCAGGAGTCATGATTTGGATTCATAACTCCCTTTCAAAACAGTTAAAACATTACAAATTATGGAATGAAAGAATAATAGAAGCTAGAATAAAAATAGATAGAGGCTATTCAGCTACAAAACATATATAATAAAATAAATAAAAATGATTAAATAATTTTAGCAGGAGACTTAAATGCAAGAATTGGAAATACGAAAATTAATAATAATATAGGAATACATGGAGAACACACTCTAAACAGAAATGGTAAAAAATTGATTGACTTTGTAGTTTATAATAACCTAAAAATAATGAATTCCTTCTATAAACATAAAGACATACATAATTATACTTGGGCAGCAAGAAGATGGAAATCAATATTAGATTACTTCATATTAAATGAAAAGACATCAAAAATTTCACTAGATTTTAGAGTTCACAGAGGATATGAAATAAGCAGTGACCACTTCCTCGTTAAAATAAAATTAAGATTACCACTTAAATGGCTACAAGTAAAAAGAACAGAAAGAAAATTTGAAACATTTGTTCATAAAACGAGACGATTGGATGACACAAAGGTACAATCGCTATATGAAGAAAGAATTAACCAATAAAATAACTAGATAAAATAAATAACAATGAAGAAATAGAAATAGAATGGCTTAATATAAAAACGATACTAAATGCAGCAGCAAATGAAAGCTTAGGAAAAGCCAAAAAATTCAATAAAAGAAAAAAACTGAACATCTGGGATGATACAATCAAAGAAATAATCAAAAAGAAAAAAGAAGCCTATCACAAATGGTTAAGCAGTAAAAAATTAGAAGATGAAATAGAATATAAAAGAATAAGAGCCATAGCTAAAAGAGAAGTCAAAAAAAGACATAGAGAATCATGGAATAAATTTGTTTCTAATTTAGAACATGATTTATATAAAATAAGACCCAATGTATATAAGATTTTGAAACACTTAAATGCAGATACCAAAGAAAACATAAAATTAAACACTAAATTGAAATTAAAAGAATTTCTAAATTACTACACAGAACTGTGGACAGACAAATATTTTAAAAAAGACAACTGGCAAACATTAACGAAAATGAAAAGGAAATCACTGAAGAAGAATTAGAAATCAGCCTGAAAGAAACAAGAAACGGAAAATCACCTAGAGAAGATAAGCTAGGTTCAGAACTATATAAATACGCACGAACAAGATTCAAAGAAAGACTCCCTATTATTTTTAAATAAAATTTACTCAATTGGTATCCCCCCAATAGAATGGAAAAAAGCAATTGTGATTCCTATCTTTGAAAAAGGTAATAGAGATGACCCTAAAAACTATAGAGGTATCAGCATACTAAATTCCTGTTACAAAATATATAGCAAAATCTTAAATAACAAATTAATGAAATATTCCGAAAACTTTATTCTAGAGGTACAGAATGGATTTAGAAAAGGACGATCATGTATAGACCCAGCCTTCTGCCTAAAATTAATAATAGAGAAAAGAAGAAAATACAATTTAGAAACACATATTGCATTTATTGACTTTGAAAAAGCATTTGAGAAAGTTAAAAGAAACATATTATTTAACATATTAAAAGAAAGATAAATACCAAATAATATCCTAAAAGCTATCACAAGCATATATGAAAATAATCAAAGACAAATAAGATTAAATCACGAGCTATCATATACAAGAGAGATAAATCAAGGGGTCCGACAGGGATGTCCCCTCTCAGCAACTCTTTTTAATATCTACTTAAATTAAATAATAATAAAATGAAGTAAAAATTTACATCAAGGAATTAAACTTTCACCTAAAAAAGTTAACTTAAACACTCTCCTCTTTGCAGACGACCAAATAATAATTACAAATTCTGAAGATGACTTACAGAAATATATTTTAAATCTAAATGAGATATCTAAAGAGTATGGCATGATAATATCAACGGAAAAATAAAAAACTATGGCCTTTAAAGGACAAGATCCAGCAAGAACTAAAATAGTAATAGATAACAAGATCTTAGAACAGGTGAATTCATTTAACTACCTAGGATGTATGATCACATATGAAAATGAAAAAGATATAAACGTAAAAATTGCAAAATATTTAAAAGTAACAGGTGTAATAAACTCTATATTTAAACCAAACCTAGTTCAAAAACAAACCAGGCTAAAAGTATACAATACATTAGCCTTACCGGTCTTAATGTATGGAAGCGAAATCTGGACAATAAAACAAAAAGACAAACAAAGATTAACAACAGCAGAAATGAAGTTTATGAGAAAAACTGCAAAGTATACCCTATTTGATCACAAAAGAAACGAAGATATTATGAACGAATTAAACCAAGAACCAGTAATAGAAAAAATTAAAAAATATAAACATAAATGGATGGAACACGTTCAAAGAATGAAAACAGAAAGATTACCAAAACAAGCCTTAAAGTACAAGCCATTAGGAAAAAGAAAACCAGGACGTCCTCTTAAACGATTCAACGATGACTTCTAAGGCCGGAACAGGGCATACTAAGCCTAAATCCTTGATACGTATGATGATGATGATGATGATGATTAATTATTACTATTCCATTATTAATATATTAACTAAATATTATTATTAATATATTTTAATATGATGGCCTATTAACATTATATTTTTTGAGAGGGAGAATCTCTTTAGGCTATTCAACATATGTTTGTTATTTGCAGAGTTTCACTAACAACAAAATCACTAAAAAAACACAACATGTCAAAACATTAATACATCGAATGCCGGTTAATTCATTGAAAAAACTGCAACTTATTGAACTGCATATCGGCTATGAATAATTCAGCGACAAATGAATTTAAAGGCAATTTTATCCCAACATCGACTGATTAAAACCTGAAGTGCCAAACAACTTGAATGAAAAAATAATAATAATAAATTGCATGTTGTCATTTCAACATTTTATTACTGAAACTGCTATTTTTCTCACCTGTTGTCCTTTTTCATTATTCACGTGCAGATTATTAACAATTAAATGAAGATTCAACTCCTCCGTTTTTATTAGCCAAATAATTTTTAACACTGTTAGTGAGGAATTTATAATTGTATATAGAGATCTTGTTTCGATTCTCACTTCCCACTATATTCTAATGAACATTATATTCCGTGACTAGCTGTTCCATTTTAAATAATCCTTGTAGGTTTTTTTCTCTTTTTTTCCCCTTATATAAAATTTGAAAGGGAAAAAAATGAGTAACACCATAAAAGCGAATATTATTTGCAGCCCCATCTATTAAAAATGTAATTGTTGTTTTAATTTTCTTATTAAATAGAATATTTACAAAACTTAAACCTGAGACTCGTTTTAATCTTAATTTAGGACGAAAATTCCCTATAATAGATTCACTATTATTGTTGAAATCTATCCATCTGAGCATTGTTAATTGCTATATTTATTGTTGAAATCTATCCAACTGCGTCATTGTGATATTGATTGTTGAAATCTACACTACACATGTAGTGTAGATTTCAACTATCATAAAGGATTCTCTATTTATTTGACGTTCGTTAAATTATAACAAAATAAGATACGTTGCATTTTTTTTTTGTTCTTTAAACTTTCATTGATTATTTTATGAAAAATAAATAACAGACAACGAAACTAGAGATAAATACGTTTTTATTTGTTGATCTAACCATGAGGATATCGTTTCCGGGATAAAATGTGTGGGTACTTGACGTAGCACACACAACAAGACGGGAATCGGAAAGAATCTGTGTACGTTTTCTTATTATTCGGATGCAGTGCTAATAGACGTTTATAGGCAAACCTTTGACGACATCTGGACTGAAAACCTGCTGGTAGATTGGTGTCGAAGTACGAACAGGGCTTGTCTTCTTTGCTGCAATAAAAAATATAAATAAAATAAAATCAGCTTTAATATTAATGCAATTGGTTATTTCAAGATAAAAGTTGTGCAACTTTTATCTTTAAAAAAAAAAAAAAAAAACGATAAGGAAGTCACTAATATATCTTTTAACATCTGATTCTTCAATCATGTTAATAACTTTTGAAACTAGGAAAGTATGACTGACAGGTTTTTTTTTTGTACACAAAATACCATACTTTGATAGTTATTGATGTGTGTGTTGTGGGGAAGACTTACTCGCATATCTCTGCCATGACGGTCTGCACGTAATCAATGTCATTCACAACGAATGCCCACTGGTTTTTATCGTTGACAGCGGCTTTCGGATAGAACATCTTACTCAACTGACCGCACACGGATTCCTCTGATAGATCGTCAGGACCGATCTGTGTACGAGGATGTATTCCAGGTGCTCCGAATAACTCCTTGAACTCATCAGTGGAGAACTGGATCGCTTTTCTTATAGTGAGGCTGAAAGATAAAGAAAATATTCAAATTATGCTATATGCTTATCTATCCTTTCCAATTAATAAAACTAAAGCTGTAACCTGTGTTGAGACAAAAAATGATTTAATGCATATTCTATTTTTGCGTTGTTTACTTACCATTTTGATTATATTTTTGTTAGAAATATTAATGCAACTTATATTTTTTCCTAAATTTTAATTTAATATTTTAATAATTTAAGAAAATATGCAATATTCAAAAAATATTTAATACACCTTTAATTATTTTATATCATATCATTATAATTATCATAGCAAAAACTAATTTAGTTTGTTCCTCCCTAAAGAACAGTTTGGTTTTCGGCAACACCATAGTACTACCCAGCAAATCCATAGAATTGTGGAATATATCATCACCAGCTACAACTGGCGCCAGTACACAGGAGCTGTTTTCCTAGACCTATCTAAAGCATTTGATAAAATCTGGCATTTTGGACTCCTGCACAAACTTATCTCAGCCGGCATCTCACTAAAAATGGTTCATCTAATCCGTTCATATCTTCAGAATAGATCAATGCAAGTTAAAATTAACGGTTCTATATCGTCCCAGCGCCATATCTTTGCTGGAGTGCCACAGGGATCTCTACTGGCTCCATTGCTGTTTTCTGTATACATGTCAGACATCCCTCACAATCCGATGACTTCCATTTTAGCGCTGTATGCGGACGATACGGCAATACTAACCAGATCCCTCAGACCCCACTTCGTTACTAGAAAGCTTCAAGAAAACATTCTAAAGCTGGAGGGTTGGTTCTCTAGGTGGAGATTGGAAGTCAACCCCCTGAAAAGCTCAGCGGTTCTTTTCTCAAAAAGGCCAATGTCTCCTGCAGGAGATGTGTTACTATTCAATACTAAAATTCCCTGGCAGACAGAAACAAATTACCTGGGTGTAATTCTCGACAAAAAGCTATCTTTCAACCAACATATCAAGTCTGCATGTGCAAAAGCATCTAAAGCCATAGCTCAGATTTACCCGCTAATTAATAGAAATAGCAAGCTCAGCAACAGAATCAAATTGCAGCTATACCAGATGTCGATTCGTCCCATAATCACCTATGCCTCTCCAGCCTGGAGCCACACCTCTAACGCTAACATTATCAAGATTCAGCGTGTGCAGAACAAGTGCTTGAGAATGATTCTGAACGCCCCGTGGTATGTTAGAAACAGCCAGCTCCATAGAGACACAAATATTCCATATATTCTCTCTTATCTACAATCCTTAGCTTCCAAGTTTTTTCTAAAGACGTCCACACACCCCAATGATTTGATTCAACAAGCTGCAGCATATGAGCCAACGGACATATTCAAATATAGAAGACCAAAAACTATATTAGCCTCCTATAACGATGCATAATCTCCATGCCCATTCAGGGCGAGCAAACTGCTCGTAAATTTTACCCTCACTGTAACCACGACAGATAGCGGGGAATATGAAAAGCATCTTGCTTCACCCTTAAAGACATAAATGTCAATTGTCAATTGTCAATTTAGTTTGTTTGGGCAATTTGTGTGCCTGTACATCGAAAATCAGACACAAATGCTAATAAACGAGGTTTAAGTTAAAGTGGGCCGCAAAAAACAAAAACTTCACTTTTCATAAAAATGCAGGTTTATTTTGAAAAGTACAGTATAAAAAAAAAACAACGATAAAATTAATGTTTTCTCCCTGACACTTGGCATCTCTTCTCTGCTACTATCTTTCCTACTTCGGGGGAAATCTTGTTCGCAGTGATTACTTTCAAAACTGATCCAAGGTGAATATCAGTAATTCTGGATCTGACAGGAGACTTATTTCCCTTCATAATTGTAAATAACTGCTCACACCGATAAGTACTTCCAAACATGGATATAATTTCATATGAGAATTTTCGAATATTTTTAAACCTGGCAGGTAAATTAAATATTTGTAAAATCCAGGCACGCCAACTTTACTGAATTTTGCCTTCAAATGTGAATCGCACTGGATCTCAATTATCTCCATTTGCATTTGATTAGGGATTCAATATTTATTAAAAAAAATCGAAGCAAACAAAGAAAACTTGTCTTCCAAAAATTTAAAATCTGCAAACCTTGTTTCGAATTCAGTTCTAAGGCTTACAATTTTTTCTGCGGATTTTTGATACGATGCAGTTTCACTTAAACTTGATTTGTTCATGTTGCATGTGGAAAATTCGTTAAATCTTCATTTTTCAACTGCTTTTCCCAAAGAACTAGTTTATATTTGAATACCTTAACTTGGTCACACATATTCGTAATATCTGATCGTTTTAAATTTAAATCATATAAGTGTTTTGTTATATCAACCACGAAGGATAAATCTTGCAACCACACTGTGTCAAAAAACAGGCTTGCGTCTTGATTTTTAGTTATTAAGAACTGACGTATTTCTTCTTTCAAGTCCCAGAATTGTTTAAGAATCTTGGAGCAGGATAGTCAACGTACCTCGGTATAGTAAGACATACCGGAATATTCGCTGTCTAATTCACTTAAGAAAGCAGAGAACTGTCGCTGATTTAAGCCTCGAGATTTTATGAAATTAATGAGTTTTTTGATAGATGTCAACACATTTTCCATGTTTATTACTTTCGCGCATAATACTTCTTGCGTCTTGTATAATGCAATGCGTATGATGAATCTTGGATCCGTCATAAATTTCACTTTTTTTTTTTTTTTTTGCAGTAATGCCACGAAACCATTGTTTTTTCCGGTCATAGAAGGAGCTCCATCTGTAGCTACAGAAGTTAATTTTGACAGAGGTAGATTGTATTTTTACAGAAGTTCAAAAACACAAATAAATATATCTTGTCCTGTACTAGTGTTATGCATTGGTACTAGTTCCAATAATTCCTCAAAAATGTTGAAATCCGTGTCTCAAGCACGAAGAAATACAGCTAATTGAGCTACGCCCCCCAATGTCCGTACTCTCGTCACAGGCAATGGAAAAAGCTTCGAAACTAGATGATTTTGCTTTGATCTGAACACTTAAATTGTCGGCCAAATCAGTAATTCTTTCCGCAACTGTATTTCGAGACAAAGAGATTGTTTGAAAAGCCTTCATATTTTCAGGACAAATATTTTCTGTAGCTTTAATTAGACATTCCTTAATGAAATCACCTTCAGTAAAAGGTTTCGAATGTTTAGCTATCAACTCCGGCAAGACGTAGCTTGCATGCACCGCCACTTCATTTTCTGGTGATACTTTAGTAAACATGAACTGTTGTTTTTTCAGTCCCGACTTGAGCTCTTTCAACTTTTCTTGTCTCATTAATCCCTCGTAATTATCATTTTTTGATTTATGTTGTTCATAGTGACGATTAATGTTGTATAACTTTGATACACTGATAACATTATTACATATTAAGCGGATTATTTTATTTTTTACTTCACAGCAAAAATATTCCAATTCCCACTTTTCTTGGAAATTTCGATGTTCGTCAGCAATTTTTCGTTTATTACTATCAATTGGTTTCGATAGAAACATGCTGAATACAAAGGACTGATAAAAATTAATAATCGTTAACATAAAATAATACAATATTTTAATAAAAACTGATATTTTTTCTTGAACATCAACTTATCAGACACTAAATAACTGCACAAATTAATAAGCGTAACGTAAATAAATTTATTTTTCTTGTTCACGCGAAATATTTCCTGTTACGCACACCAAACACGTCACTGGCACGTGATAGTAGGTATATAATCGGCTGGTAGAAATAGTGGGGGAAATGATTCGCCTGCGAGTAAAGGAAAGGCATGCAACACGGCTATATGTAGTAATCACTGTCATTGGCAAACGTTTGGCTGGGCCGCAAAAATATTCGTCGCGGGCCACCAGTTTAACACCCATGCTGTACATCATTTAGCTTAATTGATGTTTACGGTTTGTTCAAAAAAATATTTTTAGAATGGACGATATTTAAAAATTACTTTCATATGTGATCAATGAAATCATATGTGCATCTTTTGAAGCTAATTTCTTTATTTTTCTTCTGGATGTAACTTTTTAAAATGGATTAAATATTCCATTTTTTTCTAGTGCATCTACATTACATTCTTCCATCTGCTTTTGTTATCATACGCCATATCTGTTTTTATTCTCTGCAGAAATCGCTGTCCATTTTATTCTAATAACATTTCCAGAAATCCTGTTTTTAATTTTTTTTTTTTTAATATTTCGATTAATATCATTTAGCCTTTTTTAAACTTTTAGTCTATTTTCATAAATTTATCTTTCATATGGGATTTTTTTTTCCAGCTCATGATTTAATATCGTGATTAAACCACTCTTATGATTAAAAATTGCTTATGAAGTATACGAGGATTTTATATTTTAATACAATAAATATGAAAGTTAAATTAATATGGAAAATGACAGGTTTATATGTGTTAGTTCGATTTTTCATGTGCTTCTACATTTAAATTTTCCAAACATATTATGATCACTTCAATTCCATATTCTTACCTCTATCAACCTACAAGTCAGTATATTATTTCTGTTAAAGTGGTATTCTTCGGCCAAAGTGTCTGTTATGGGATGAAAAATCCAAGTTTCTCAGATCTTCGGAGCCTTAATTGTTTCAAATATAATTTTTATTTCAAAATCACAATATTCTTATACAGATCTCAAAGTGTTACTTTCTAGGATTTGGGCAAGGATACGGATTAGTAATATCTTTAAAAAAATCCTAAGGCTGTGCCTCCAAATCCATTTAAGCGGTTTCAGTCTCCAACAAGTTTTCGTTATTGTCCCAAAAAGAAGGATGAGATTAATCAGAAGACCTCTTACTCAGTTTCTCACTCCACATCTGCTGTACCAAGCACGCGGTTGTGTTTTAAATAAAATATATATTAAAATATAAATGTGTTTAATTTAATACAGCATCACTATAACCTATTCGTGAAATTAACACAGTGTATATTATTACTTATAGTCCTTATAAGGACTGGCTTAAAGGGGCGAAGCAAGAATGCTTTTCATCTTCCCCGTTATCTGTAGAGGACAGTGTAGTGATAAGGTGTTATTGAGCTATTAAAGCTCTGATCATGGCAGGAGGGTAACAGCAATAGCCGAGCCTCAGTTAGAACTTCATTGGCTACAGCATTGCCATCCATTACCCTCCAAGGTTATTGGATAGAATGAATCAATCCACTCTCAAGATTATTAGTTCTTAAAAGAACTGGGCGATGGACTGAGTCCTTGACTCTTTATCCTGTCATCTGAATGAAGAAAATCTGTGTGGATGGAGTGTTATTGAGCTAAAAAGCTCTAGTCATGGCTAGGTAAGCAATAGCCGAGCCTCAGTTAAAACTTCATTGGCTACAGCATTGCCATTTGTTACCCTGGAAGTCCTAAAAAGGACTTTTTTTCGTTTGTCTCTATCATATTATTACTATTGCTACTAAATTCATACATAAAATTAATATATATAAAATATAAAGGTATGTTAAATTTAAAGATATATTTCCTAAAAATTTATTTTCAAAGCTGGGTTTTTTTTTTTTAATATTTTTGGTTTATCTTAATGAGTCTTCAAACTTGTAATAAAAAATTCATGAAAGATTTAAGTGTATACTTTTTAATTAAAAATTTTAATACAGACAAATAGTACAGACAAATCGCACGCAATTTACTGACAAAAAATATTGTTGTTGGTGATGATGGGCGATAGATGGCGTTGATTGTCAAAGTTGAAGAATTAAGTAGTAGTGGAGAGGATGAGATGTATTTAGCAAAGTAGACTAGTGTGCCCTTCCACGATGAGCCCTTGGACTCCCTGGAGGTGTCGCATAATAATAATAATAATAATAATAATAATAATAATAATAATATTGAATAAAGCTCGTTATGGGCGCGTTTGTACTTCATCTACGAGCGATCCTTCACAACGGGAATTATTTTAGATCTAGCTGCTAATAAACAACTTTTTCGAAGTTATTAGGACCGGGAAAAAGAGAAAAAACACCTCAATAGCACGCTTTTATATCTGAAAAAATCTCAACACAGAACGAGAATAATGACGCTATGGAAGTATGCCTTTTTAGTAATATTGCCAAGTTATTATAAGAAAAGGAAAACTACTATAATATGCTTTGTATGTCACTCAAATAAACTCAAACGTGGTATAAAATGAACTAGTAGGATAACAAACTAAGAGTCCATCAGTTTTTTATGTTTTTTTTTTCCCTTTCAGATTACTGAAAAACACGTCGTTGTCGATTAAAGTAACTTCATTTTTAGTGTGTGTGTGTGTGTGTGTGTGTGTGTGTGTGTGTGTGTGTGTGTGTGTGTGTGTGTGTGTGTGTGTGTGTGTGTGTGTGTGTGTGTGATAGCAATACTTACTCCGGATAATTTTGCACATTCTCACAGAATGTGTCTCTTGGAGAATTAGCACACAGTGGTTGTCCGTAATTGTCAACAGAGGGAGCCAGAGGTCGCTCCCCACCAACGTAAGACACTTGTTCTCGTTCCGGTCTATCAGGAAACACGGGTAAATCTGGTTCTTCTGTGGTATTAGGAAACACTAGCGGCCTCTCGGGACGAGGATATGAAACAGTAAGTGGAATAACAGCAAGAAACGATATCTGGCAAAAAATAAAAATAAATAAATAAAAAGTATAATATAATATTGGAAATAAATTTACTTCTCCTGTTAGGAAAATAATTGGTTTATAATTTATGATTCATTATTTTTCCCTTATCCTATTCATTTATATTCTGTTATTATTTTGCAAATAGACGGCCTGGTTGGCCGAGTGGTTAGCGTATCCACTCTCCAGCAAAAGGCTGCTGGTTCGACGTTGGCATGGATGTTTGTGATTGTCTGTGAAAGTGATGGTGGTCGTCGGTAGATGGCGTTGGTGTAGATGATGAAGGTGGTTGTGGTGGAGACGGAGATTTGTAGAGCAGTGTTCGTTCCTCGATGAGCCTTTGGACTCCATGGAGGTGTTACGTAATAATAATAATTTCTTTTTCACGTATCAAATAAACGGTACAAAGTGCCTTAGACGATAGAAATATAAAATCTGATAATGTTGGAGTCTTGACAAGTAACAGACTGATTTGGAGGAAAATTGTAGATAGGAAGTTAGTAATGATGTAAATTTTTCATGTAAGTACTATCATATCCTGTACACCCCTTAAGGGAGGAATTTGATGATGATGTATCAAATAAACTCATTTTTTTTATTTAAAAATGATTTTTGTGATGAGAATCATTTGCATACGAAAAAGCCCTTACTTTTTCCTCAAATTTCAGTTGTCTTTTGATATTTTAACTCATTGTTGCCAGTAGTAACGTATTCTATCAAATGTTAGTTTGCTCAGCGTAACGTACAAACTAACAATGAAATATAGTAATTCATGTAGTAACATGTATCCCCGATTATAGTAAAACTTATTATGATGAATGCGCACCAGTTGATATTAATTTTGTGAGAAATTTCATCGCCATTTGACAACAGACTCTTAAAATAAATTGTCATTGTCAAATTGACGAACATATGGACGCTAGCGTTCATGTCACCTATAAGAATCGGCTAGGGCAGTGATGGCGAAACCTATGACACGTGTGTCAGCACTGACACACTTGAGGGTTTCAGGTGACACACCTTGGATGTTGAAAGATATTGGTATTCTGATGAAGAAACTGCGATAAATTGTGTAAGATCGCTCTCAGTTAAGGCGAAGGTAGGTTTCGATTCATTGAAAGAATTATATTTTATAGTTAGTCTATTTCTATTTTATTTTGTAACTAGCCTATGAACGAGTGTTTTAAGTTTATGTTTTCTTTCTTAATGATTATAATTTATGCATAGTCATATGATATTATAAAAACTTATAAAAATTATTATCAATATTATACGATACAAACTTATAAATATGCGCTTTATATATTATAAACGTAAAGTTTTCATTTGACTTCTGTGTGAAATTCGTTTATGCATGCATTCCAAGTCTCTCGACTGAGTAATACAAGTTCTAAACATATTTGAAACCACTTTAACTGAAAATACAATTCGCAGCATTAAATATTGAATTTATCTGAGTAAATAATGAAAATATTTCTATAGTTGCAATAAATTCAGTAAATTTCGTTAAATAATGCAAATAGTAACAACTTACGATGACGTCGCAACAAAACTTACTAAATAGCTGCTATTTAGTAGCATGATAGAGAGTAAAACGTAACAAGGTTGCTATGAACGTACCGGTAATAAATCTGGCAACCCTGCTGAAAGAGTAGTGGTAGTCTTGCATGGTCTATTAAATAAACAGCCTAATATGATATGTATAAGTCACCATCTATGATTATGTAGTTAAATTTATAATGCATGTATGCAAGTGGCACATCAACAATGTCAATATTTTAAAAAAAAGATGTCTGACACACTTGGGTAAAAAGGTTCGCCATCACTGGGCTAGGGCAACTCGTAGTATGGCGGCGAGTGTATTCCCGTTAAGCTTTCTGGTCAAATTTCGCACGAAATGTTTATAGTTTCTGTATTCGGCTTTCAAATAATGTTGGATTTAATATCCACTTAATTAATCTAATTTTGCATCGCCGCAGTGAAGCCTTTTGGCTCTTTATTTTAATAAACTGCCATTCCCCCCCCCCTCCTCCAATGCGAGCCTAAGCGATTGTTCAGCAACGCACCGACAACCATTGTTTACATCACTTCTTTATAACTCGGTAAGAAGATTCATCTTTCTAAAACTGTTGGCAAAAAAAAAAAAAGATAACATTAAAATGCTTTTATTATTATTATTATTATTATTCGTAAAATCACAAAACACATCGCGCAATGGAATGAACAAACCACACTGCTAGCCACCGAAAACAGTTGATTGTTGATCCTGCCATCTAACGGAAACAAACGCAGTATGAAAATACTTTTCGATCGGAAATTTTATGGTTTTAAATCCTCACCTAATTTTCCACAATATTGCATAATATAATTGGGAAAAGATATTAATTAATAACTGTACATATTCTATTTCGATCCTGCTTAACAAAGCAAAAAAAAAAAAAGACAGTTTAGGCACTACCAGACTGAACCTTTCTTTGGTAAATACACTACTCCTGCCAACTTATACGATGTATTAAGCTTCCAGTGCCATACATTAAACATGGCACGAACAGAGCACTTAAAAAAGAAAAAAAAAACATAAAACACACATAAAATAAATATACCTAAGCGAAAGAAAAGCATATTGTAAACTTTTTATTTTATTAAGCTGTATAACCACTTGTACATTAATTGCTTTATGCTATTATAATTAGTTGTAGTTCTGTGCTATTATAATTAGTTGTAGTTCTGTGCATAATATTTATCAACTATAGAGGTTGTAGTTTAGTTTTATGTATCAAAAATGTCAATGACAGTTTATATAGTGGAAGAACTTGATGACATTTTACTGAACCGGTGTGTAACTCAAATCGCTGCCAAAATGTAACCCTCTCCTTCTATGTTAAAACAAATACTACATATGTATATAGACATTTGCAATATGAAAATGATAATAATGAAGCAATAAACCATGTAATGATATGCAAAAACGAGTTTTAATATTTATATGTTAAGAATATTTATGATATGTAAAGCAACTACATATGTATGTATAAATATGGTATATGTAAATAGCGCTTAACACTTCATGATAAGTTAATAATGTATAGGGTGTCCCAAAATTCACGCAAGAAGTAATTTTGATAGAAAACACAGGTTTTTAATTAAAAATTGTAATTTTTTATTGATTCATAAAGTATACAGTATAGGGTTATGCATGGAATAGCATATCGGGTAAATGGCCTCCACGGCTTTGCTGGCACATACGCACTCTTTTGTCGAAATTTTCCATGACCGTTTTGCATAAATGTGGCTGAATTTCGTTGATGCAGCGCTCAATTTCCTCCTTCAAGGCGTGGGCCTGTTGGCATAAACCTTAGACTTCAAAAAACCCCAAAGAAAAAAGTTCAACGGGCGTTAAGTCACATGATCTGGGCAGCCAATTCTGATCACCAAAACGGGAAATTACACGACCAGGAAATGACTCATGCAGTAATTGAATTGTTTCTCGGGCTGTATAGCATGTGGCACCGTCTTGTTGAAACCACATGTCGTCCACATCCATATCTTGCAATTTAGGCACAAAAATCTGGATTATCATGTCGCTATAGCGAGCACCATTAACTGTTATTGCCTTACCAGCCGCATTTTCGATGAAGAATGGACCGATGATGCCTCCAGCCCAAAATCCGCACCAAGCAGTGACACGTTGTGGATGCATTTGTTTTTCAACAATCACTCGTGGATTTTCTGAACCCCAAATGCGACAATTTTGTCGATTAACGAAGCCATCAAGATGAAAATGAGCCTCATCGCTGAAGATGATTTTGTTCGAAAAATAAGCATCCGCTTGTTGTTGTTCCATAATCCATCCAACGAACTCTCTTCACTGTGTGTGGTCAGTAGGCTTCAGTTCTTGAGTTAATTGAACTTTGTAAGCATAAAGATGCAAATCTTTCGTGAGAATACGCAGTAGAGAGCTTCTCGAAATGCCCAATTCAAGACCACGGTGCCGAATTGATGTTCCTGGACTCTCAGCAACACTCTCACGAACTCCTTCGATGTTTTCTGTTGAATGATTTGTTGAAGGACGGCCAGAGTGTATAAGATCACTAATTGATCCAGTTTCCTTGAATTTTTTAATTAATCTTTTCACAGTTGATGAAGTTAAATCACTATTCCGACCATATTTTGTACGAAAATTGCGAACTGTAGCTGCCAAACCTTCATTATTTTTAAAATATTGCTCAACAATGAAAATGCGTTGTTCTTTCGCGTAGCGCTCCATTTTTAATAACCCTGAACTGTCAGCTGTCACGCTGTCTTTTTTTTTCTCGTTGGCAACACTTTACCGCACAAATGGCGCTAAATTTAAATCTTGCATGAATTTTGGGACACCCTGTATAATCCAAACTCTATATATATATATAATGTACAATCCAAAATGTACATTATACTGTAAATGTATAATGTACAATCCAAAATGTTTATAGTCCAAATGTAAAAGTGTCAAGTCAAACATAACAAAGGTCTATAAAGAAATGTCTCCGAAAGAATAATTATATATATTATAAGTAAAATAGTCATATGCATAGAAGACGTATTATATGTAAAGTAGTAATAGGTATATACGTATATGTGTGTATATGTACATACATGTATAAATATGTATATTTATATATGAATATTGTCAGATTAGTTAACAATATAAAATCCATTGTTGTATATTTAAAACAAACCTTACATAGGTTTAAGGAAAGGTGTCCCCTCACAAGAGACAATAACATAGATCGAATTCCATATGTAATTGGAAATATACCACAAAAATATAGGTATTTCATTATAAAAAGGAAATATGATCTATGGAAATAGAAATGTGACTGGTAACTTAAATTCCTAGTACAGAATTCCATGGATAGTAAAGTTATGTTACATTAAAAGAAAAATACTGCTCAACTCATGTAAAAAGGACTGTAGGAAGAAGCAGACACTGAGCAGATTATGATGTTAAAAATAAGGAAAAATAAATTGTACATAATATATATTATTAAGATATCAAGAGATGTAAATCAAAATGCCAATTAGAATAAGCATTCTATGTACAAATGTATATATTGTAAATAGTTGTATATATATTTATTTTCATTGTATGTAGATGCTCTAGTGTTAATAAAATATACGAGGCTGAAAAAAAAAAAAAAAAAAAAAAACACAGAGCCCTTCTTAAAGGGTTAGTCAGCAGTAATCCAATGGTTGACTACTTTTTTTTTTCTTTGAATAAAATTGCCTGTATAGGATGAGTTATAACATCCTGTCAAAAACACTGAGAAGTACTCTGTTCTACTATATACTCTTCTTGTCTGCAAATCTTCAATTTGTAGTTTTGTTTTAAAGTCCATTAGAAATCTTTATATATATCTTCGGTAGGAGGGGAATTCAAAGTGATTATTATAAATCAACATTACAGATCAGATAAAGTCGTATTTCCAAATTTTGTTAGAAAGTTTTTTTTTTTTTTGAAAAAAGTTTTGTATATATAAATATTGTAGAGAAATGTATACTTTTAACTGCACGTTTTGCAGTTAAAAGTTAATTATGTGTGTGTGTGTGTGTGTGTGTGTGGTTTTAAGGCCTATGAGTAGAAAATAAGAAAAGATTAATGTTAATTACGAGTTATTTATTATTCGTGTGATCCCTGAAACAGATAAGGTAATAATGTTATCTTGACAATCGTAGTTTCTGCTTATGTTGTGACCACTCTAATTCAATTAGCGTTAGTATTGCATTTCTAGTTGTATTTTTAATCACAATATTAACAAGCGATATTTTATCTCGTTGTGAGTCTGACAGATAGCATTTAAAATATATTTTAATATCTTTGCTTTTCATAATAAAGTGTTTCGGGTTGTTTAAATATTCAACGATTTCTTTTCTTTTTTTTTTTTTTTAAATTATATAAATTTGTATATATAATTTATATTTGTTCGTCAGACCGCAACTGTCAATCGAACATTATTTGCGGTATATCGTGGCGCCATCTAGAAACTACTATTTAAAACTAATATTGCGCAAAAATATTTACCAACTCAAATTCTTAATATCAAAAAGAAGTAAAAATTTACAAAACAGTATGATTTCTGTATTACTTAAACATACTGAAAAAGAAATGTAACTTAACCTCTTCTTCATAATCCACAAAATGAATTTTTGTTAACTCATTTCTTAACATTCGATAGAATGGAATAGAAGCAAAAATAGCATTTACTGAAATGAGCCAACAGGCTTCACTTCGGCGAAGTAAAATTAAGTGGATATTGAATACCACATTATTTCTTAGCCGAATAAGAAATTCAAAGATAGCAAATCTAATCTAAGAGTTTCATGCCGAATATATAAAACTATATAAAGATCGGCAACTATATAAAGAAAAAAGAACCATTGAGATTCAAAAATATTTTTAAACCAATTTCTTCATTTTCACACGATGACCGAAATCTTTCAGTAGCTTGGATAGCTTGTAACATAAAAAATAAATAAAATCTATACAAAAATACGAAATTGACCACAAATTTACAGAGGGCGCTGTTGGTCTTAAACAAATACTTCGGTTACTTCGTCGGGCAATGGACGTATTAGTGTCTATTCTCCTTGTGTTTTTAAAGGTGTTTGCAATAGAGGATTGAGACATTTTTATTACCAGGAGTTAAACGATTGGTTTTTAATTATTATGTGGAAAAGAAAAAGAAAAGGAGGAGGAGGGAAAATACTTCTAAAGAAAAATGTTATCAAAAAACAGTAATTAATGTCTTCTTTCTTATGCTAGTTTGGTTTAATTGAATATGGAAGCAAACTTAAAACTCAAATTGAGTCCAAAATCTTATGAAAAATTTCAAGGTATAGAAGGACAAGATGCATCTAAAGTGTTGCAAATTATTTGAATAATTATTTTTCATTTTATATTAAAAAATATTGTGTAACTTACTTAGATTGCAGAATAGGAAAATATTTATGAGAATAATAAAAAAAAATGAGAAAAGTTGTTAATCCTTAAAACACCAAAATTTTAAATATATCCATGATACTAAGTATTATCAGTAATGACTTACATAGTAGTAGATGGTGAGTGAGAGATGAAGGTGGCGGCTCGCGTGGTAGTGTTTAGTGTCGTGTATTATTGATGGTGAATTGTGAATTTGACGGTTATGATTTAGTGATTTATGCGTATTCATCAGTAATTTCAGTTAATTGCTTACTGCCATAAACAGGCACTTTATTTATTTTCCATCCAGGTAAGTCAATTGAAGTTATAAGGGCGATACGCTAGGCCTACTGCCGTTAGTATCGCCATTGCTGTATTTTATATCGCGACATCTTATTGCTGGTAGACACCTTAGGGTGTCTACGGGATTTGCTAGTGGACCCTCAAAAGTCCACAGGATTACTTTTACCTGCTCGGAACACCAGAGCAATCTCTACTCTTTCTCCATCCTTGACTTAACACATTTCCAAATATTGTCATGGCAAAACTTCTTAATGAGGCCAAATTCGAAGAAGTTTATTTTGAATTCCTCAGACTGGGAAAGCTGCTGAGTGAAAATTGGCCGGGAAAGGTTAAACTGTATGACACGTTTCCCCCCGAATGTGTCTCAGACGCTGTCGCTGAAGATCATTTAGAGTCGATGCCTTCTACTCCTCCAGACTTTGCAGAAGTGCGTGCTCACAAAGTCGTCGCTGAAGATCATTTAGAGTCGATGCCTTCTACACCTTCAGACTTTGTAGAAGTGCGTGCTCGCAAAAAGCGAAGAACAACAGAAGAACCGCACAATGACAACACTGTAATGGAACAGGATTCTCAGGGTTCGGACGCCGCTACCTCTCCCAAAGAAAAGGTGCCTCCGGTCATCCTTAGAGAAAAACAAAAGTGGGCAGCTTTACGATCCACAATGTCCAATCTGCATATTGGCTTCATTAAGGCCAAAAACATGGATGAAGGCATAAAGATTCAGCCAGCAACAGTGACAGACTACAGAAGGTTGACCAAGGAACTGGACAACAGAGGCATCCAGTATCATACCTTTGCGCTCAGTTCAGAAAAAAATTTAAAAGTAGTCCTTCGTGGTGTCTGTGAAGACATTGACACAGCAGAAATCGCTGCTGACCTAAATTCTCAGGATCTGCCACCAGTCAAAGTGAGCAGAATGTACAAAGCAGACAAAACTCCCATGCCATTAGTCCTTGTTGAGATTCACAAAATATATAAGGATATCTACAACTTAAAAACAGTCTGTGGTCTCATCGTCACACCGGAACCACTCCGTAAAAGATCATCTTCTGGGCAGTGCCACAGGTGCCAAAAGTTTGGCCATGCCCAGAATCTATGCCGAGCAGAATATAGATGTTTAAAATGTGGAGACAGCCACCCAACCAATACCTGCACTAAGCCAAGGACCACCTCGGCCAAATGTGCCAACTGCAGTGGCCCTCATCCGGCGAACTACAAAGGATGCACTCAACACCCAAAGAACAGACGGATGGAGGCAATCAATCAGCCCTCCTCCTACAGTACAAGAACACCAGCGGCCCAGACATCAAAACCGGAGACTCATCGACCACAGTCGGAGACCTCCAACCAAAAGCAAACAAGAAGTTATGCCGATGTGACCCGTACAACTAGGCCAATTCCAGAACAAAATCAACCAAGAGCACCTAAAAACCTAACAGCTATTATCACGGCCTCACTAGCAAACATGCTACAAAATTTTAGCCTATCAAACCCTACTGAAACCTCCACTAAAAGATTTCTTCGTGAAACACAGGTCATCCTCACAGCTCTCATAAATGAATAGTAACAAACTCATTCCAGCATCTCTTCAAATAGTTGCTTGGAACGCAAATGGCCTCAAAAACAAAATCCTGGAACTCCGTGCCTTCACATCTAGGTATCAGCCAGATGTTATTCTAATCAGCGAAACTCATCTAAGACCCTCAGACAACCCTACAATAAGGGGCTATCACCTATACAGAAATGACAGACTACTCTACAGAGGTGGTGGCACTGCCATCTTCATTAAAAACTACATTAAGCACCACTCTGTGAGCATTCCTTCAACCACTAACCTTGAGATCACAGGAGTGGAAGTAGTCACCAGCTCCACTGGCAAACTGAAAATCTACTCAGCTTACAATCCTCCCCAAAAATCTCTACTTCACTCTGATCTAAATGCCATCTTAGGCATCAGAGGGCCCACCATTATTGCCGGGGATCTGAATTCCAAGCGCCCTGCCTGGAATTGTTCAACCACAAACAAGAATGGTTGCATCCTTTTCAATTACTTAGGATCAAGCAACGCTGTTGTGGCAGGCCCCACCGAACCAACTCATCTCAGTACGTTCGGCACTGCTGATATCCTGGATATAGCTATCCTGCAGGATATTAAACTTCAGTACAGTATCATTTCTATGGATGAACTATCATCCGATCACAATCCAATACTGCTGCATCTGGGAAATCAGGAATTCCTGTGTCCTCCTTCTCACTCCTACATTGTATGGGAAAGACTGTCAGCCGCACTCAAGGATCATATTGGACCTGTTCCTCACATACACACAAAAGAAGAAGTAGAAACTGCAGTTACAAATCTCACACAACAAATTAATTCTGCTATAAAGGTAGCTTCCTCCTACAAATCTGCCCGCAAGCCAGATCGTTTGCCTGAAGACATCATGAACTTAATCAGAGATAAAAACAGAGCTCGAAAGAGATTCCGTAACACGTGTGCACCACAAGACAAAACAAATCTAAACAGATTAAATGGGGCAGTAAGAGATGCACTGAAAGCTCACAGAGACCATGTATGGGATGAAAAGTTATCCTCCATTTCACCTAGTGATCACTCCATCTGGGGACTACTGAAAAATACCAAAAACAAAGGCAGATCCCTTCCCCCAATATTAACTGATCAGGGCCTTGCTCACACAGATGTGGACAAAGCAGAGGTTATAGCGCACACCTTGGAAGAGCAATGCAGGCCTTCGTATGGAAACCTTGACTTTGACCACATACATAAGATTCACAGCAAGGTCAGACACTCACTCAAACTTCCTATCACCAGCACTGACCATATTGCATCAACATCACCTGCTGAGATATATGACATTATTAAAAATTTAAAGAACAAAAAAGCTCCTGGACCAGACGGCATTACTAATCGTGTGATTAAACTTCTGCCCCGGAGGGCAGTAGTGTACCTGACCAGTATAATAAATGCAATTTTAAGATTTCACTATTTTCCTTCCACCTGGAAACTGGCTGACGTAATTCCCATACATAAGCCAGGCAAAGACTCACACCTACCCCAAAATTATCGTCCAATCAGTCTCATCTCAAATCTGGGTAAGGTTGCAGAGAAGGTCATCCTCTCACGACTTCAAACCTCAATAAATGACCTAAACATCCTTCCAAAAGAACAGTTTGGTTTTAGGCAACACCATAGTACTACCCAGCAAATCCACAGAATTGTTGAATACATCACAACCAGCTACAACTGGCGCCAGTGCACAGGCGCTGTTTTCCTAGATTTATCCAAAGCATTTGACAAAATCTGGCATTTTGGACTCCTGCACAAGCTTATCTCAGCCGGCATCTCACCTAAAATGGTTCATTTAATCCACTCATATCTTCAAAATAGATCAATGCAAGTAAAAATCAACGGTTCTACATCCTCCCAGCGCCACATCTTTGCTGGAGTGCCGCAGGGATCTCTGCTGGCTCCATTGCTGTTCTCTGTATACATGTCAGACATCCCACACAATCCGATGACTTCCATTTTGGCCCTATATGCAGACGATACGGCAATACTAACCAGATCTCTCAGACCCCTTTTCATTACCAGAAAGCTTCAAGAAAACATTCTAAAGCTGGAGGGTTGGTTCTCTAAATGGAGATTGGAAGTCAACCCCCAGAAAAGCTCAGCCGTTCTTTTCTCAAAAAGGCCAATGTCTCCTGTAGGAGATTTGTTACTATTCAATATTAAAATTCCCTGGCAGTCAGAAACAAATTACCTGGGTGTAATTCTCGACAAAAAGCTATCTTTCAATCAACACACCAAGTCTGCATGCACAAAGGCATCTAAAGTCATAGCACAGATCTATCCGCTAATTAATAGAAATAGCAAGCTCAGCAACAGAATCAAATTGCAGCTATACCAGTTGACGATTCGTCCTATAATCACCTATGCCTCTCCGGCCTGGAGCCACACCTCTAATGCTAACATCATCAAAATACAGCGAGTGCAGAACAAGTGCCTGAGAATGATTTTGAATGCTCCGTGGTATGTTAGAAACATTCAACTCCACAGAGACACAAATATTCCCTATATCTTCTCTTTTCTACGATCCTTAGCCACCAAGTTTTTCCTAAAGACGTCCACACATCCCAACGATTTGGTTCAACAAGCTACAGCATACGATCCAACGGACATATTCAAATACAGAAGACCAAAAGCTATATTGGCCTCCTTTAGTGATGCATAATCTCCATGCCCAATCAGGGCGAGCATTCTGCTCATAAATTTTACCTTCACTGCAACCACAACAGATAGCGGGGAATATGAAAAGCATCTTGCTTCACCCCTAAAGACATAAATGTCAATTGTCAATTGTCAATACATAGTAGTAAGTGAGTGAAATAAATATCTTTCTTTCCGAATTATGGGTGTGTTATAATAATAATAAAACATATTTCAAACTCTATTATTTCATAATAATAAAACATATTGCAAACTCTATTATTATTACATTGGTTTGTTATATAATATAATAAAACATGTGTTAAACTCTATTATTACAAGAAAATTTGTTTGATAGAAAATAACATTTAAATATCGTTTACGGTTGGGGGGAATGAGTGTGTAGAGAAAATACTTCATCGTTGTTAGCACATCCTAATAATTCATAGAAATCTGGGACCATGCATTAAAAAAAAATGCCAGCTTTATTTTACATGCTTGGTACAGAAAGCCTTGCATAGAAAATAAAAACATAACGTCATATCCGTCTTAATCAAACCGCATTCCTTAATTATACAAAAAGTAACTCTGGAATGGTATAGGTTTATTTTCCTTGTTCTTTGATATGAATGATCCTTGTTATTGTATATGTCAATGGTCTCAAACTCAAATTGCATGCGGGCCGAATGCACGATGTGAAAGCAGCTGACGGGGGGGGGCAGAAAAAATTTTTTTTTTAACAAAATGAGAGTGAATATATATATATATATATATTTAATCGTACTTACCCCAAATGTATGGATACCACCCCTTTATAACCTTTATAATTATGAAACCCTTTTATAACCTTTATAACTTGAGAATAAATAATGACAACCTATTCTCCCTACAGTGTCGTCTACAGATAACGGGGAAGATGAAAAGCATTCTTGCGTCGCTCCTTTAAGCCAGTCCTTATAAGGACTTTCTTTTATTTAGGCTTGGTGGATGGACCGAGATACACTCGACCGTGAGGTGCGGTGATTAATACCCTTGAAGGGTAATGAATGGCGATGCTATAGCAATGAAGTTCTAACTGAGGCTCGGCTATTGCTGTTACCCTCCTACCATGATCAGAGCTTTAATAGCTCAATAACACCTTATCCCTACACTGTCCTCTACAGATAACGGGGAAGATGAAAAGCATTCTTGCTTCGCCCCTTTAAGCCAGTCCTTATAAGGACTATAAGGACCTTGTCACCCGGGAGAAGGCACCGGGGAAATCAATCGACCGTGAGATGCGGTGATTGATTCATTCAATCCAATACCCTTGGAGGGTAATGGATGGCAATGCTGTAGCCAATGAAGTTCTAACTGAGGCTTGGCTATTGCTGTTATCCTCCTGCCATGATCAGAGCTTTAATAGCTCAATAACACCTTATTCCTACACTGTCCTCTACAGATAACGGGGAAGATGAAAAGCATTCTTGCTTCGCCCCTTTAAACCAGTCCTTATAAGGACTTTCTTTTATTTATTAAATTTTTCTTCGACACATACAAAAAAAATACATATGTTTATATGTAAATAATTATAAAATTTTTTTATTTCTTACTGCAACTTGACACTTGATGGCGTTTCGATTCTGATAAAGCTTGTAGCCTTGAAGAAAAATTACTAGAAACTATCTTCATCACGGATTGTAGATGCTCATCGGTCAATCGGGTTCTTTTCTTAGACTTATTAGTTTTCAACTGAGAAAAAACTGTTCACCTATAAATGTACTCCCAAACAAAGCGATTATTCTTATTGCAAAAATTTGTAACTGAGGGTATTTATCTTTTGAGAAGTACGAATAAAAGTTAATCAAATCTGTATATTCAAATCTTTGAATAAGATGTATATCACACTATAAATTAATTAGCTCCATTTGTAAATTTTCTGGTGCGTTATTCACGTTCCTTTTTAATGGTAATGAAAATAATCTAAAATCGGACTCCAAATCATTAAAATCTTTAAATCTTTCTTCAAATTCTTGTCGTAATAATGCTATTTTTCTTGCATATTCTTGAGATTTTTCATTTGAAATAATAGGGCATGATTTAAGATGGAGGAACTGTACGAAATTTTTTGATTCCAGTTGTGTTTCCTATAATTGCAATTTAACTTTAAAAGCTTTAATACAAGCATACATGTCAGGGATAAGTTTATTCTTTCCTTGCAGCTCTTTATTGAGAATACTTAAATGGCCGGTTAAGTCAACAAGAAATTCTAAATCTGTTATCCATGTATCATTACGTAGCTCGTCGATAGATTCATTTTATTGTTTCATGAAAATTTTGATTTCATTTATTAAATCAAAGTAAGCTCGACTCACCTCACCTCGTTATAATAAATCATTTCTCCGTACTCACTTTCAATTTCTTCAAGCAATGCAACACATTCTCGATGATTCGGAGCTCGTCCACGTATAAAGTTTACTGATTTAGTTACTGTTTCCATAACATTATCCATCTGCAAAAATTTGGCACAAAGTGCTTCTTGATGAATAATGCAATGTATAGTGCAAATTTATTCTGAAATTTTTCTTCTTTCACTATTTTTTTAATTCTATCGTTACCCCATTTTTTTTTTTTTTACCAACCATAGCAGCTGCACCATCACTTGAAATCCAACCATTTTTATCCCAACTTAATTCTTCAATTACTTCAATTCACCAGTAACACCTCGTACGAAACAGGCAAGTAGTGCCATATCTGTGCTGCCAATACTCTCATCAACTGCTATTGAGAATGCTGCAAAATCTATACTTTTTTTCTTTTAACTGACATCGTAAATCACTAGCGATTTCGTTAACACGTTCCGCTACCGTGTTGGCTGACAAACTAATATTTTTAAATAATTGTTGTTTGTCAGGACAAAGAAGTTCAGCAGACTTAATCAAACACTCTTTAAGGAATTCGCCATCTGTAAATGGTTTTGATCGTTTTGCAATGATGTGCGCGAGAGCAAAACTTGCGTGAACTATTGCTTCACTGGATTTATTTGCTTCAGTAAAAAAAAAATTGTTGTCGTTGTAAGCCAGATTTCAGAAACTTTAACTTTTTTTCCCCACGCATCGGAAACACCAGAATACTGAAGCGCCACCAACTGTTGGCTGGCGAACTAAATTTACTGATTGTACACTGTAGATATAGATTGAGCTTATACGCACATAACCTCAGTCCATATCTCTATGTCTCTAAAACTATAAGCACCGCATTTACAACAAATACATAATTGAAATGTATTCGCGGGCCGTGTAAAATTGCTTCGGGGGCCGGATGCGGCCCGCCAGTTTGAGACCACTGGTATATGTAATTTAGTATATATACTTAGTATGCGATACAACCCGTGATAAGTGTGGTAACTCGTTGGGTATACTAAGGCTGCTTGATAGAACGCTTGTACAGATATATACATCTTCCTCGTTAAATGTATTTGTTCAGGTATTAACTTAAAAAAAAGTTATGGTGATTTATTTTTAATCAAGTTATAGAGATATTTTTATCTAGCTACTGAGACAAATGATTATCCCTTTAATGCCGCGTTTATTTCCAAAGGAAGTATGTCGAAATGCTTTATCCCAAACTTTTGGAAATCGGCGGGCAGCCAGTCTCTACTTAGCTATCAGCTAAGTAGAGAGTTGTTGGATTAAAAACTCGAGTTCCCGAAGCGGGAGAACACTACGTGAAGCCTGCGCCAAAGATCGAATAACTCGAGAACCACTAAAAAAATAGAAAAGTTTCTGTAATCTGCTAAAAAAAAAAAATGCCTGTTATTCCCTTATAGGAAGTAAGCGCGGCCCCGTTTTAGTCCTGTCTAACTTATGGAGACTGAGTGGGCAGTTCAATCTCCACTGGTAGCCAATTAAAGATAGCGGTCTTACGACTCTTGCATATACAGTACTAGTTAGGATTGATGAACACGAGGTGGCGCCAGTTATCTATAGTATACTGTTTCCTTTATTCTAGTCTTCAACGCATGGCCCGCGGGCCACCTGTGACCCACGGAGTTCTTTGCCGTGGCCCACTGGCAATTTTGAAAAAATAACTACTTAACAATAAAACGTGATTATATAAAAAATAATTTCAATGAAGCCCGCTGGCCACTAAGCTACACTGCGGTATTTAGAATTGTAAGATGCTTTCCATATTCACAAGAAACGCTGCATTTGATACTTTACATAAAATCCTATAAAAATAAATATTAAATAGACATGCTTCTTCAGCCATCTACCAGCGCCGAGCGGTACTTAACTACTATACTAACGTCGCAGTTAGATGGCTGAAGCAGTAGTTCGTTCGAGTGCGCTGTCTAATGCCTTTCAGATACATCTCGAAGGTTCTCGATACTTCGTTATTTTCATATAAATACAAGAGGATCTCATCTACCGTCAGTCAGTCAGTCGTGAACAGTGTGATATTCGTGTATAAGCGCACGCAAGTTCGTCGTGTCAGCAATAGCCTATTATGGTTTTATATTACCAGACTTTTTCTTTAGTGTGAGACATATTCGGTGGATAATAACCGTTACACGGTCATTTTGGATCATTTTTTGGGTTCACCCGCCATCACCATGGCGTCTACGAGTAAAAAGTGTAAATCAAGTGATTATTGTCGGGTTTTTAATGAAAGTGGACCAATTTGTACTTTTTTGTGCCGATCGACGATACACCAGTCTATTTAATTTTCGTGAGTCAGTATCAAAAGAATACAATATAAAACGACACTATGAGACAAAGCATGCAGCCAATTTTGATTGCCTTCAAGACCAGTTTCGTGTGGACAAAGCGAACCGTCTCAAAATTGATTTAAAATGCCAGCAGGGTACATTTAAAAGGCAGAGGGAAGAGAGCGAAGGGTGCGTCAAAGTAAGTTATGTAATAGCTGAAAAATTGCTAAAAAATCAAAAGCCTTCTTGGACAGCAAGTTTATGAAAGAGTGTCTCATCGCTGCTGGGATATTCTGTGCTCAAATAATAAGGAAGTGTTTAAAAAACCGAGTTTGTCTGGGATAACTGTAGCACAACGTGTCGAAGAACTTGCCAATGACATTGAAGGAACTTTAAAAAAAAGATCGTCCGAATTTACGTCATATTTTTTTACTTTAGATGAGAGCACAGATGTCGAAGGATACAGCACAACTGGTTATCTTTGTGCGTGGCATTGATCAACAATTCAATGTGACAGAAGAACTGTTAGTGCTCGTACCTATGAAGGGAACGACGAAAGGCACTGATATTCTTGAAGCCGCCAAGAAAACGCTCCAGCGTTCCGCCCTCAGCTTAACCAACCTCAAGGGTGTGGTAACTGATGGTGTCCATGCTATGGTGCGAAAGAACGAAGGGTTTGTTACGTTGCTACGGAAAGAACCGGAACTAGAAGGAAAAGATTTCGTCCCAAATAAACCACATCGCCGTGCAAAGCGGATCACGGCGATGTGGTTTATTATAGTGATGTGCGTCGGTTGAGCAGAGAGGTTCTTAAAAGAGTCTTTGACTTAAGGAGCGAAACACAGCAGTTCATGCAAACCGAGGGGGTTCCGATTGTGGAATTTAACGATCCGAAGTTGATGATAGACTTTGTCTTTGTGACCGACATCTCGTTGCATATAAATGACCTAAATACACGGCTACAATCCAAAGAGCGACTGATGCATACTCTGTTTGATCACATCACCCCCCCCCCAAAGTTTGGTCAAGCTTTGGATCATTTTTTGGGAGGCACAACTCGCAAAAAAAAAGACTTAACTCATTTTCTGCTTCTCACTGAGTTCAACAGCTCGTCTCTTGATGAATACGGTACAAACTTAGCCGTGTTGCGAAGTGAGTTCGAAGAGAGATTTAGTGATTTTCGTAACCAACAGTCTTCTTTAGATTTATTTTCTATGCCATTCACTGTCAATGGTGCCGAAATGCCAGACTAAGTATAAACGGAGTTCCTTGAACTCCAAAACAACTCTTCTTTGAGAGAAAAATTATTCAATGTGCCCTTGCTTACATTTTACAAAGACTACATTTCTGAGGACGCATTCTTTAATCTTCGCCGGTATGCTTTGAAGATGTGCGCTTTGTTAGGAAGCACATACTTATGTGAGCAGTTCTCCAGAATGAAGCATGTGAAGTCCAAGACAAGAACTCATATTACGGACCAACTTCTCGAGGACACTCTGCGCATAGCGACTTCCAACATTGATGCCACATCGATAAGCTGGTCAAGGAAAGACATTGACAAGTTGCTCATTGATATTGTAAAAAATGAATGCTTTCTTCATTAAATTATCTTTTTCCAAGTATCGATTGTATTTACTTATCATGAATCCGACTCCTACCTAAGCTCTTTAAGCTGAGTTTGTTCATTTTTATAGGATTTTATGTAAAGTATCAAATGCACAACGTTTCTTGTGAATCTGGAAAGTATTTTACAATTCTAAATACCGCAGTATAACTTAGTGGCCCGCATGCTTCATTGAAATTTTTAATGCGGCCCGCACTGTCTAAAAGGATGAAGACCCCTGTTCTAGACCATAGCAGCACATGATGCACTTGACTGTTCGCCCTGGTAAAAGGGAAGACTACGGGAGCCTATCGATTTCCAATACGGGGCTGCATACTCCCCCTTTTTTTAAACATAAATTTAATTTATGTTAAAAATAAAATAATATTTTATTTTTAACATAAATTAAATTATATAAGACCATCTGTAAATAAATGCTGCTTTTTTTTTCGATTTCCACCAGTGTGTTTAATAGAGAATTCAATGCTCTTGTTTATCAATGTAAAATGAAATTTTCTTGTTAGCCCAGTTTTGCGGCATTGAATAAGAAAGACTATTCCCGTAGAAAAGGTGACACATCCCTTCAAAAATGTCTTTTACTTCAACTTTAGGTTGACTAGTAGTTAACTAATTTTCTATGGAGATGAGCGCCCCCCCCTACTCCAGAAAACGTTGGTTTTTTTTACTCCTGAAAACTGGCCAAAGAACACACAAGAAACACAATATGACATTTGTTTTCTCGTCCTGTAATTTTAACCAATGATACTCATTCCTTGACATTCTTCCCTTCTTTCTGTTAATTATATTTTTCATCATATGACAGAAAGGTTGCTTGCAAATAATTGTTTTGTTAATTATTTACTTGTTAGAACCTCTTTGTACAGGTTATATGCAGCTATAAGACAAAGTATACGTAGCGCACGAGGAAGGAAGAAAGGACTTTTGATGTTTCTTTGAAGAACTGGTTACTTGAATTTCCTTAATTTATATTTTTCACATCGTATAAGAGACACTTTAAAATGGACAGAAAAACAAATATTGCACAACAGATAGCAACACCAGTTTTCTCTCTATTTATTAGTGCTAACATTTTTAATGCCAAATGATTTAAAAATACATTTTAGGAATAAGAAATTGGCATTTGTCCAACCAATTGTCTTAATTGTATATTTCCTTGATCTTTAATACCTTTTCACAATAAGGTCTTATAACCCGAACATTACTTATTAAGAGTTGACACCAGAGGGCAGAAAAGTTAAGCGAAATTGTCATGACAACAAATCACATCCGGGTTGAGAATTAGCCGATAATCAGAAAATTAACAGCGTACCTTCAGTGACTTAAACGAAATATGATCCAGCACAATGACAGAAGACACTATCAAGGAAACTTTCACACAATTCAATGGGTTTTTTTCACACTATGCGTCATGCAACTGATTATCTGATCTTTTAGATTTCCTTTAGGATATTATCTAAAAATGTTACTTGAAACTACTATGTTCATGCATTAAAAGTATAAAGAATGCATGGGATAAACGAGAAAAAAATCGATTGAATAATTCATGTAAACTGACACAGTTATTTTTTTTTAACTGCCGAATAATTTAAAACGTGTTTTAATCACTGGGTTTAATCAATATACCTGGATAAGTATAAGGCTTTGCATAGTTAGAGTGATTTCAGAATCTGTAATAAGAACAGATACTACACCAAAAGCTTAGCTATAGCGACTGCGCAGTTTACAACAATTTATAAAAGAGCAGTTCGGCGTTATTATAATATATAAACATAAATAAATAACACTGGCAAGCAAATTCTGTTTCTCTTTTCATAGTTTCTTGGATGTAAGTGCCATTTAAGTTCTTTTCTTTAAATTGCAAAGGACAGTGTTTTTTGTGAAACCCAGATCGTACTACTGTACATAATAGATAGCATGCAAATTAGATATAGTAAGCTACTCTTTCTAGCGAAAGAGTTTTTTCATTATACTATTTAGTTTTAACAATAATATATATTCGGATAATTGAAATTGAATATTCTTCAAGTTTAACGTAATGACATTATATAGTTTAAAAGAAACCTTTTATTAACAATAACAATAGATCTATATAAGTAATTATATATATATATATATATATATAAACTAATTAAATAGAGAACTTATTTATATTTGAACATTACCAATATATTAAATATTTATATATAATTATATATAAATGTTTATATATTAGAGTTATGATATTCAAATATGAAAAATAAATCTAACTAAACTAAAATAATAAATGTTTTATTCCTGCACCCGTCATATTTTAAAATGAACTTAAAATAACTCTGTATTATCAGTTTTCTGGGAAATTTAAAATTTACTAGTCTTTTGCGCTACGTGGAAGCCTGTTTTTGTCACCAATCATTCTGTTATTTTTTTATTTGTAAGCCAGTTTTTTTTTTTTTTATAATGAAGTGTAGCCATGCCATGTAGTAGTGAATAGTGCAAATATAGCAAACAGAATGCCAAAGAAATTTTCAACAGTTTTCCCAACTGTTAACTGCAATAGGACCAAGGCTTGTAAAGTAGGGAAAACCCAAGCTATATGGTTACGATCTGGATATGGTATTTCTTGTCGCAGTACGCGATGCGTATTACTTGAAGCGTCTTAAGTACCTATTGCCCTTAACATGATTCAAATAAACTTAACAATTAAAATAATTTTTAAAAAAATTCTTTGTATAAATATTTTTGTAGTGTAACAATACCATCATCAGAGATAAGAAGTAAGGAAAAATTATAATCATTCTAGAAATGTAAAGCGACCTCTCTCTCAAAAAAAAAAAAAAAAAAAAAAAAAAAAAAAAATGAAGAAGGTTCTAAAATAAATACGATTTTTGTTATTGTTCGACGCTGATATATAAAGCTCACAAGAACCCCTTGGGAAATTTTATTATTATTATTATATTTTCATAAATCAGCCTTTAAAATGTGCACAGGTCATGGAATAATCTCGCACAATCTGAGAAATTATTCAATATATAATCTCACAGATTTAAAGGAACTTAATCCATACATTCTCAATGTCTCACTTCAGAAAATTGACGAGTTTAACAATAGCATAAAAATTTAAATGTGCACAGAATTTGGTAAAAATCAGGAAGAGATGTGAGATGTCTTTGGTAGGCGTGTGGAGGTGTTAGCTTTTAAACTGCTGAAAATTTTTTAAATTATTTTTGGAGAGACATTTGATACATGAAAGTCATCAGATTTCTATTAAGTTTTTCTGTAGTTGTATAATGTTCTAAATTATTTATTTTGTCTGAGATGTAACCATTTTGAAGAAAGACTAATTCTTATGCAATAGTATGAATGCTATCAGATCAGTGTTTCTATTTGTTAAAGATTGAAGATATGAATTCAACAGCACAACTTTTCCCAATTTGAAACATCCAGATTGCAGCGCCATGTTAGCATTTTTAAAGTCAATGTTTTCGAATGTTTCATTTCTGATCGAAATTTAAATTTAAAATATAAGTTAAATTATTATTTTTAAGAAAAATAAAATAAATTACTCGATAATTTGTGTAAAAGTACTACGGATGAGTCACTCTTTTCTCTATCAAAGAGAGTTATATTAACTACATTAGAAATTGTAGGAAAATTGAACTGGAATAAAAATTCCAGTTTAATTTTTTAACTATATTGTGATATACGGTTCATAATTATACTATTAAAACAGATCAAAATAAAATTATATTTTACTTTGATTTTGCCTGAGGTGTAGAAATTTTTAGAAATGAGATTTTTAAGACCAATTAAAAGAAGTAAAATAATAATAATAATAATAATAATAATAATAATAATAAATATTAGAATAGTTAATAATTTAAAAAAAATAAGGAATATAAGGAAAAATGGAAAGATATTGATTATTATCAAAATAATGAATTAACATAGACTGAAATGGAGGAGGAGGGAACTAGTTGCAATATGGAAAGATCGGTGAAGACGGAACAAGTAAATGCCTAATCATCGATGAGAAGAAGCAAAAATATTAAGTTAAGGAATTTAAAATTATATTCATTATAAGGAGTGCATTAGTTCAGTTTAAATACTGAATTGTGTTTTTAATAATAACTGTATACTATTTTATTGGGCAATGGAAAGAATAAAATGAGACGCGAAAATTTTATTTTATTTTTTTATTTATCTCAGTTCATCACCTCATTAAAATTTTTATTTGTTCTTTATAATTCAAAGAAAATGGGGGTGGGTGGAAATAAGCATCTTATATTTTTCTAACTTAGGATTCAGAATGTAATACCTGAAAAAAAAAAATAAATAAATAAACTGATTACTAAGACAAACGTATTTTGCTTCCCCCCTTTTTTTTTTTCTGTGAGTCTACAGAATTTGTGCAATTCCTACCCCTCTCGTGCGCACGCACACACACACACTACGTGTAAGTGCTTCCTCAACGTACATTATTAGTGATCAACGAGCTTGCTCCATTTATACTCGCATACAATCGCATGCACGACTGGCAAGAAGCTAATGACCTGTGTTCTAAAATGAGTTGCGACATGACAATCCAAGAAATGACTATTCAAACAGGATTGCAGTTTGATTTTTTCCATTTACTATTTAATAAAACCTGTTATTCGAACACGCATATACTCGCACAAAAGGAAGATAGGGTTATTGGAGAAAGAAGTATGTGAGTGGAAGGGGGGGGGGGAATCTTCGTATCGCTTGCATCAAAACATCCGGTTATGATAAAGAAATGAATACTTCTCATGGGTACAAATTACGATTTCGAGTAGCTCAGCCATCTCTTTTCATTAAAGTTAAGCTATTGATAGTGCATTCGGAGGAGGGTTCTAGAAAATATTGTAGGGAAGTGAGGAAAAGAATTCCACAAAAGAGAGGGAAAAAAAGCCTGATTGAGCTAGAAACACTTCTAGCTTAATTTAAAAAATACTAAAAATCGAATTATACACCGTTCCTAATCATTAACGTACTAATAGAAACCATGCTGTTCAAAGTTCGTGTCTTTCAAGTAGTGCAATAACACTACTACTACTATAGCTCCTTAACACTACTTAACCATCTTATAAGGAACGTTGTGTTTTTCTATACACTACTGATAGTTTTGAAACTTTTAATAGTTTCATGTGCAAAATGTACGAGGGTAGTCTGAAAAGTTCTATCACTGAAAAAAAAAAAAAAACGAATTTATAATTTCAAAATTATTTGTATTTTTCAACATATTCTCCCTTAAGACTAATACATTTATTCCACGATGCTCCAGTGCTATTATCCCGTCTGTAACGCCATTATCCCATCCCTGAAAAACGCTGACCAGCGAGGAAGAGTTTTAGTTTGGGTAAGAGATAGAACTAAGAGGGAGCCAAATCTGGGGAATAGGGTGGATGTTCCAACTATTCATAGTGCAGATTCCTTAATTTTCAAGATAATTTGATGAAAGATGATTTTTTTCTTCTACAAACCAGGTCTTTTCTCACTAATTTTTTCGTCTAGTCTGGTTAAAAGATCGGAATAATATTCCCGGTTATTGTTTTACCCTTTTCAAGATAATTAATAAACAAAATACCTTTAACATCCCAAAACCGATGCCATGACCTTTCCTGCTGACGAAACCGACTTGTCTTCAAAACCGCGGCTTCTGTCCGCGGTTTTGACTGCTCTTTGCATTCTGGTGTGTAATGGTGAATCCAAGTCTCATCCATAGTAATAAATCGACGCACAAAATCAGTTTCATTCTTGTTAAAACGCTCCAAGCACTGTTCAGAGATTTTCATGCGAGTGTGTTTATGTTATGATCTGCTGTGAGCAAGCTCGGCACCCATATTGCACAAAGCCTTTTCATTTGCAATTCTTCATGCAAAAGATATCCTACACGTTCTTTTCAAATGTATATAATCCCAGCAAGTTCACACATTTTGACTCGCTGGTCATCCAATACCATATCGTGCACTGATCAATGATTTCTGGTGTTGTTACACTTTTTGGACGTCCCTCACGTGGATCATCTTCAAGGCTGGTATGGCCACGTTTAAACTCGGCAGCCTATTTCTTAATTGTCGAAGAGGAAGGAGAAGAGTGCCTGTAAACTTTTATGAACTTCGAATGAATTTCGCTTGGCGTTAAACCTTCTTTTAGCACGAATTTTATAACCGCACGATACTCAATTTTATCCATTTCAAAGGATACAGATAACACTTTTGCTTCATACAGCTGCATATAAAAAAAACTACTTGATAAAATGACTACCAATTTCACACTGATGTTTATGACAGATGTACCAACTTAGAAAAAAAAAAAAAAAAATGGTGCCAAAAATGCTGCCATCTATGGTCAAGGCCGAGAACTTTTCAGACCACACTCATATTTATCGTATTGTTGTATAAAATAAATAATTTATACTATTTTCCATAAGCAGATTTTTAATTAAATAGATTATATATTAATGTCGTAGTATTTGTACACGAGTTCATAAATAGCGAATTAACTATTAAAATTACCGTTACTGATTGGTATATCAAAATAAAATTTCGCCCTGTCCACAACACCCCAACGCACCTGTGGAAAAAAATCAATTACAGACTCTAATATCGGCTTCACTAGACGGTAGTCTAGTGAAGCCGATATTAGAATAAATCTAGTTATATAGATGGCACTAAAGTTCCTTGAGATCCAGCTCCAACGAACTGAATGTATTATTTAGTCAAAGTTGCTTGAGTCATTGTTTTTTTTTTTTTCGTTTACATTCACCATCTTCGATCATATTAAGATATTTTAATATTTAACTATAATAGTTTAGTTTTGTGTTGTCTTTCAGAAAAATTGCAGTGAAAACAGAAACTTTGAAAACAAAATATTTGCTCTTACAGTGCAATTAATATTTATAACCTAGGCTCTGAACGAGTAATTTACAACCTTTTTTTTCACATAAAAAAAAAAAAAAAATATATATATATATATATATATATTCTTCTTCTTCTTCTTCTTCTTCTTCTTCTTATTATTATTATTATTATTATTATTATTTTATTTATTTTATTATTATATATAGTCAAGGTTGAAGTAATACAGAAGTAATGAGCTCTGCATTACTTCAACCTTAGCATTTTCAGGTCTGGCTCCCACTGAGACCTCAATGAAGGTCGAAACCGGTATGGGTAGTGACCATTGCCTTTAATATTTAGCATCATACATCTCCGCAAGGGGACGTGCTTTACATTAATGGAAAAATACTAAGGAAAGTAATCAGAGCTTTACCACCTTTACCACGAGTTGCCTTGGACTTGTACTACGTGCAGGTGCAAACTTGACTTTCTTGTCTGTTTGCTCACTTGGGGAAATAGGATTAAAAACCAAGTTTATATAAAATTACTTGGTATCTTGAATACATTTTTATTATATATATATATTAAAGGTTCCTTCATATCCTGAGGAAACGCTTTACCTAACAGAAAAAAATTGGATACACACACAAAAAAAAACCGCAGCTGTGAATATACTGTGTGTATATATATATATATATATATATATATATATATATATATATATATATATATATATATATATATATATATAATACAATTGCAAATATAATAAATAAAAAAAATATATTATTATCTTGATTATTTTTTCTGTTTACAAAAATTAAAATAAAGTTAGCTTAAACACCAAAATAAGTTAAAAATGAACTGTTTCCTTTTAGTCACAAATTTGCGTTCAAAACAGATTGCGGTGTGTGGAAATCAATCGACCGTGAGATGCGGTCGGTTGGTTCATTAATGCCCTTGGGGGTGATGGATAGCAACGCAAAGCTGTACCAATGAAGTTTAACTGAGATTCGGCTGTTGCTGCTACCCCTTTGGGCGAGGAGTTTTTGAGTCCGCTCTCTTGGGGTTTTTACCTTAAGGAAGCACTTTGAGTCTCCGGGGAGAGTGTTCTCCGGCACGGCCCGCTGAGGGGCTTTGTCGGTGAATTATTTTCCTCGGAATTTGAGCGGTTCTGCTCGGTAATCGAGTTTCACTGAGTAGAACCAACGCTGAGATTTGGACGGTCTTTCGCCCACGAATGAGTGGCCTAGAGATCGTCCATATTTTTGAGATTGAACCTTTACTTACATAGTCGATTGGTTCATTAATGCCCTTGGGGGTAACGGATGGCAACAATGCAATGCTGTACCAATGAAGTTTAACTGAGGTTCGGCTGTTGCTGTTACCCCCTTGGGCGATGAGTTTTTGAGTTTGCTCTCTTAAGGTTTTTGCCTTAAGGGAGCACTTTGAGTCTCCGGGGAGAGTGTTCTCCGGCACGGCCCGCTGAGGGGTTTTGTCGGTGAATTATTTTCCTCGGAATTTGAGCGGTTCTGCTCGGTAATCGAGTTTCACTGAGTAGAACCAACGCTGAGATTTGGACGGTCTTTCGCCCACGAATGAGTGGCCTAGAGATCGTCCATATTTTTGAGATTGAACCTTTACTTACATGGTCGATTGGTTCAATATGAGATGCCCATATAGGGTAACGGATGGCAATGCTGAACCAATGAAGTTTAACTGAGGTTCGGCTGTTGCTGTTATCCTGGGTAAATGAGTTCGCTCTCTTAGGTTTTGACCTAAGGGAGCACTTTGAGTTACCGGGGAAAGTGTTCTCCGGCACGGCCCGCTGAGGGGTACGTGCCGGTATTAAATTATTTTCTTCGGAATGAGCGGTTCTGCTCGGTACTCGAGTTTCACTGAGTAGAACCAACGCTGAGATTTGGACGGTCTTTCGCCCACGAATGAGTGGCCTAGAGATCGTCCGATATTTTTGAGATATCACCTTTACTTACACATTACGGTGATTGATTTTATATGAGATGCCCATATAGGGATGACAATGCTGAACCAATGAAGTTTAACTGAGGCTCGGCTATTGCTGTTATCCTGGGTTAATGAGTTCGCTCTCTTAGGTTTTGCCCTAAGGGAGCAATTGAGTTACCGGGGAAAGTGTTCTCCGGCACGGCCCGCTGAGGGGTACTTGCCGGTGAATTATTTTCTTCGGAATGAGCGGTTCTGCTCGGTACTCGAGTTTCACTGAGTAGAACCAACGCTGAGATTTGGACGGTCTTTCGCCCACGAATGAGTGGCCTAGAGATCGTCCGATATTTTTGAGATATCACCTTTACTTACACATACGGTGATTGATTCATTCAATCCAATACCCTTGGAGGGTAAGGGATGGCAATTCTGTAGCCAATGAAGTTCTAACTGAGGCTCGGCTATTGCTGTTACCCTCCTGCCATGATCAGAGCCTTAATTGCTCAATAACACTTTATCCCTACACTGTCCTCTACAGATAACGGGGAAGATGAAAAGCATTCTTGCTTCGCCCCTTTAAGCCAGTCCTTATAAGGATTATAAGACAGATTGCGAGCAATTTCTCTCGATGTTATTTTCATTTTTTTTTAAATTTAGGTCATAGGATACTTTTAATTGAAATCTCAAATACATCAGGATAGGTAGCTTTACTGAATTTCATTTCACAATGTACGCGCTGTTAGCCTAGTGGCTTGCGCTTCGCAACCGCAACCATATGCATGGGGAAGGAGTGTCCTAAGTTCGATTCCCGTCCGTGACGTGAGGAGCTGAAGGATCTTCCACAGCCATAGCCAAGTTAGCCGTCTTAGGCGTGGACAACAGGGTTTTTAACCCCAGTTTATCCTGGGGTTTTTCGTCCCGCAAGGCAGGTAAACAGGCCTTGAGGCCTGTTTACCTGCCTTGCGGGACGAAAAACTCAACACTAGGGACATAAGATACACCTGGAAGTAGAACTGATCACCTTATCCTGTGAACGGTTTGAGGTTCGATGATTAATAAACCCTCGACATCGCAAGGATAAAGGAAGATGAGATGAGATCTCTCGGCACCTTGTGATCTGTTAATGTGGGTTATTTTTCCACTGATTAAACACCCGAGATATCTCGCTTTTTGAGAAGCCAATCTGGCTGTAGTAGATAACCCACAATAAGCCCTTTATCGAACTCCGAAAAATCCTTTGTTTTGAATCGAACTTAGGAGTGTCCTAGGTTCGATTCCCGTCGACGATGTGAGGATCTTAAGGATCTTTCCCAACCATAGCCAAGTTATTAGCCGTTCTTGGACGTGGAAAGCAGGGTTTTCCCCCGGTTTATCTGGGGATTTTCATCCCTCAAGCAGGCAGACCTTCCCCGTGAACATACACAGGGATACAGTCAGGAATACTTAAGACAATCCCTCCAGCCATAGGTCTGAATTGTCAGGTATGGCGTTCCCAAGCCCGGATAAAAATAGAGGGGCGGAATTGTGTTGCCGTACCACCCCGTAAAAGGGGCTCACGGCCGTTGAATCACCATACGAAATGAATGAGTGAATTTCACAATGGAGTTCAATCGGTTGTACATTTTAAACAGACTAAATTTTACGAATGAACATTTTGATGGATTGGCCAGGCATTTGTCAGTTAGCTGAACTAATAGGATGATTTGCAGCCTTCTCAACTTAGTCCAAACATTGATCATGCCTTTTGACTGGAAAGCCAAGAGTTCAAAATCCCGTCTAGGAGGAAAAGAACCGTTATAAGTGCTTTTCAAATGACAGTGAGTTAGTTGGTCTCATGCACGGCAGGGGGACTTTTTTTTTTCTTCCCACAAAACAAGCAAACTGGAGAGACCACATGCAGTTAACAGACAGTTACGCTACCCCACGGCTTTAATTGCTTCTGTCATAATCTCAAAAACAATGGGATGACTTCATAATAATTTGGCTGATTCTACGGCTGAATTAATAGCAAAAAAACCCACTATTAATCTGGCAAAATTACTTCGGTATTGCCACCTGCTGGACAAAAATTCCTTAAATATTTCAAGGGTATTTCGAATTCTTCGGGATATTTCCATTTTTTTTTTCTTTCATGGTTTGTCTATTTATTATTCCACGGATACGGGCCCCTTGAGGATGATTTGGGAAAGAGTACCCTTAATCATGTCAATATGAGATGCAAGTTAATAAAAGCAAGGGTGTTTTCAATTGGACCTAATGGAAATAAAACTGCTAGGCAGTTGATCACTGGTGAAACAAAGACCCACTTTACTGTTAAGGGAGTACGCGGGTTCCAATTTTCCTAAAGAAAAGCTTTAACTTGCTTTGAGTTTAACTTTTCTGCTATTCCCTACCAATACCCTATTAATCAGAAACAAATTCAATTCAAAATTCTCCCAGATGACTTTCAGAAATCGTCATGTGCTGAACTTTCGGTTGAGCCTCCATAGCTCAGTCAGTTTCGATGAAGCCCTTTCGTTGAAAAGATCTGGGTTCGAGTCCCGTCTATAATATGAAGAACCTTAATCACAGCTTTTCAATATAAGGTGAGTTAATCGATCTCATAAGGAAATAGGGAGATTTTCTCCCTGAAACTCGGGTTTTCATCCTTCTAAACATCCGTGAACACACGCCTACAGACATAAAATACTTAATCTTAGAAGAATAGCAAGCCGGTTGCATTAAATTCCTTGAGCTCCAAATTAGGAAGTCTCAATCCGTCTAAGGACAGACTAGAATTGGATGAATCATTACAAAATATTCGTACCAAGACTGAAGGAAATCAAATAATCTGGGTTGGACTGTTTTTGAATTAAAACCGAAATAGCTGAGGCTGTGAGACCTGTCTGTTAATTTCGTGTGTCCTAGATGGTTTTCTTGCTTTGTAGGAGGAAAACTCCGACTTTCTGAAGGAAAATCCCTTCCATCTCCGTATGAGACCGGTTAATTCGTCTTCAGCTGAAAAACCCTTATTGTATATTGAGAGCCGCGGAATAACTGCCTTTTTTTCGAAAAAAGGGGGAACAATTTTCATTAAGGCGACCCTAGTAGGCGACAAAGAGCAGATGCATATCTCGAACTCTACTAATACGTAGATACGCTACTGTTGTTGCCTCACATCTTGTTTGATTATCACAATTGCATGCATAATTATTTAGACTTAATCGTGAAACTAGACTATTATTTGTACACAATGATAAAGATTTTAATAATGTGTTTCATGTTTGGTCTGCGAAGACTGGAAAAAGTGTTGCTGCGTGAAGTGAGAGTGGATGTGCAAAATCAGGGAAACTTGAACTATTAAGGAGGGGAGGAAGTTGATATGCAGACATCAGTGAGGCAGTCGAGAGAATGCTTATAATTTACCCGAGCCAGTACGAAGGACAAAAAATCAGAATGAAATAGTTAGTATAACGCATCAAGATAGGGGTGGGATAAATGGATCTCTGCATTTCATGTATACTCATGCCAGGAGCATTAGGAACAAGAAGGAAGAATTTTTGACCTTGATTGGCTCTTCCTGATAACAGATTATTGGCATTAGTGAAACATGGCTGACAGAAGATGATATAGTTAGTGGGATTGAATGTGTAGGGTATAGTGTGTTCAGGAGGGACAGAGAGAATAAAATGGGGGGGGGGGGAAGTGTTATTGATGATAGCTGATGAACTGCAACCAAGGAGAATAGAAGTTGTATTGCAGGATAGTGAAAAGAGCTCATTTGAGGCTATTTGGTGTGAGATTGAGACTAACCGAACAAAATGTACAGTTAGGTGCCGCTATAGACCAGATGATGGAATAGATGGTGGAGATAGTATGCATAGACAAATTGATGAAATGAGTGGAAGGAGTGTAATTATTATGGGGGATTTCAACTATGATAACATTGATTGGAAGGAGGAGAGGAACACATGTGAGGAAGGAACTGGATTTTATCCAATTACTGAGGGATAACTATCTGAGACAGCATGTAATGGAAAATACTAGGGGTTCGAGAGTGCTTGACCTAGTAATAGCGTCTGAGAATTTGACTGTAATGAATATGTTCCCACCTATTGGTGAGAGTGATCATATGGTCTTGACCTGGGAGGTGGCTAAATGTGTGAAATTTTCGATTAAGACAGGGTACATGTGGAATAATCGTGCTGACAAGTATGACAAGCTTAGAAGATTGCTTGGTTCAGTGCCATGGCATGTAAAACTGCAAGGGCTGGATGTCGATAGGGCATGGGATGTGGTCAGGGAGCATTTGCAGGAGGTTATGGCTGACTGTATACCTAGAGTCCGAATAGTAAATCAAGTAGGAGTTAAATAGATGAATAACACCATTAAACTTGAGTTGCAAAAAAAGAAACAACTGTGGAAGGAATTTAAGGAGAAAGGTGACTTGCAGACACATGAACGGTATAAAGCGCAGGCCAGAAGGGTAAACGAGTGTGGTGATAAAAGCAACAACGGATTATGAAAGGAAATTAGCCATGCAAGCTAAAGAGAATCCCAAACAGTTCTTTCAATATGCTGCTAGTAAAAGGAAAACTACACGGCAGAATGATTTTAAGGAACGCCGATGGTAGGGAGGTCACTGAATCAGTCGATATAGTGGAATTACTGAGTGAGCACTCTTTGCAAGAGTATATCATCCAGGTGGTGACATTGAAGGAATGAAGGAACCATTAGTTTATATGGGAGTTGTGGTGAATGAAGTGGAGGTGAATAGTCTATTACAGAACCTTAATGTGAATACATCTGTGGGATTGGATGGTATATCAGCACGGGTCTTACGTGAAGCGGCTAAAGAATTGTCAGTGCCCTTGACTTTATTGTTAATCTGAGTCTCGGGTCTGGTTTAGTCCCGAAGGGGTGGAAAGAGGGGAAAATATTTCCACTGCATAAAGGAGGATCCAAGACTACTGTTGCAAATTACCGACCGATCAACATATCAGGAGTCGTTATCAAGGTCTTGGAGAAAGTAGTCAAGGAAAAAATACAGGAATGGATTGATGAAAATGAGATACTGTATGGGGGGACAGCATAGTTTTGTGAAGGGTAGATCATGCCTCAGTAACTTACTCAGGTTTTATAACACAGTGATGGCTGAACTGGATAAGAGTAATGGGTTTACAGTGATACTGCTGGACCTGGCTAAGGCCTTTGACAGGATACCACATGGAAGTCTAATCCATAAACTGCAATATATGGGAATGGATATAGGGTTGATGAGATGGATGGGAGGATGATTGATGGAGGATACGTATTCTGGTATCTGGAGAGATACCAGAGAGTAGTTTACTCAGGAGTAGAGTCCAAAAGACGGCCTGTGACTAGTGGTGTGCCGCAGGGTTCTGTTCTTGGACCACTGCTCTTTAATTTGTTCATTAATGATATAGGAAAGGATCTGACAGGAACGGTTCATTTGTTCGCTGATGATGCTAAGTTGGGTAGGGCAATGGTGAATGCCGAAGATGTCAAAATTTTGCAGGATGATTTGGATAGATTGGTGGTCTGGGATAAGGAGAATGGATGTCAATTTAATGTGGAAAAATGCAAGGTTATGCATTTTGGGGTGAAAAGATTAGCAGCAGTATATCAGATTGGTGGAACTGTACTCCAGGAGATTGATGAGGGCCAGGGACTTGGGAGTGTTGGTAAATAGGGAGTTGAAGTTTAGGGAGAACATCGCAAAATTGGCTAAATCAGCTCATCAAATCACTTGGATGATGAAGAATACGTTGACGAGCAGAGATAAGCAAGTTATTGTTCCTCTGTATCGAGCCTTGATAAGATTAGATTACTGTGTCCAGATCTGGTCACCTAGATTTCTTCTTGATGTGGAGGAGGTTGGGAGGATCCAGAGGCGAGTGACCAAGATGATAGCAGGTCTATGGAATGAACCTTATGAAAACAGGTTGAAGATTTGTGAGTTGCAGAAATTGGTTGATAGGCGGAAAGGGGGAGATATGATTGAGACATTCAAATTGCTGAAGGGTTTCTATAGCATTAATTCAGAGGATATTTTTGAGAACAGGACTGGTGGTGGGAGGACTAGGAGACATCCATGGAAGCTAGGCAAGAGTGTGGTTAGTAAGGGTGTTAGATCTGGGTTTTTACTTTTAGAGTGGTGAATGAGTGGAATAAACTGCCTGAGTCTGTTGTGGATGCTGTGACAGTGAATGAGTTCAAGGCAAAGTATGATAAATACTGTGTGAATGTCAAATAGTTGTGATGGACATGATATTTAGGGCCACCCTCGATGAGTCTAAGGACTCCTTGGAGTCGCCCGCAATAATAATAATAAGAATATTTCTGAATACTGTATGACAGAACGTTCTCTGCTAAAGTATGACTTTTTCGTATTATTTTTCGCACTACAGAAACTCCAGACATTTGATTTGTAGGAAGTCTTCCAATTTTTATTGCTAATATTTTTAGTTCGACAAATAAAAAAAAAATGTGCAATGATGTTATAGCAGAAGGATCTCCAACGCCATCTATGGCTCAGTCGACAAACTATTATCTATTTTCCTGCTAGTGTTTTTATTTTATTTTATTTAGTTATTTATTTTTCATGAAGGTTAACTGCAACTTCTGTTCCATAATTGTGAAGTACCTTTATTAAAGTCCGTACTTATATCATTCTGACTAGCACTTAAAAAAAAAAAAAGAAAAAGAAAGAAAGAAAAAGTCAAATTGTTGTGCAAAAAAGGTTTTAAAAAGATCACCGAACAATGAAAATGCCCAGAAAAACAAGAGTTAAAAAAAGGAATCAAATCCTACAAGTGAATGCAGAAGAATGAAATTTGTAAACATGCGCGACAACTACTGCGTCAGGACGATAGTATATGAAAAAGAAAGAACCAAACTGATTTCTAAGATACACATATTAAATATAGTCTGTTACAAACATGACAAAAGACTCGATCTACCTCCCAAACAACTGAAGCTGTTTGCAACCCAGTGTGTACGTCTGTTTGTGGGGGTCATACGAAAGCCCGGAGCTAGAAAACAAGTCAAAAGCTACGCAAACTGGTTACGCTGCTCTGTAAGCTTTGGAAATAATTTAAAAGCCTGACCTCTCAAGAGGAAATAGTAACAACTCATATATCTAGCAAGTAGATTATGATTCACATCCTTTTATACGAAAACAGTGCTGCCACTTACTCTTATTTACATGTGAACGGTATTATTTGAGTTTTCCGAAAACCGAGCAACAATTTACACGATTTCTATGTTGTCGTGATTTTATAATTTAATAGTTTAATAAAATATGCAGTGTGTAAGTGGAAATATTCGTTTAGGGGAAGGGGGATTTTTACTTGCACATTTTTTTAATTCCTTAAGTATAGGTATAAACTTAGAATTTTAATTAAGGACAACTTTTTTTTTTTTCGTTATAAAATAAAAGTATAAATAAGCAAATATTTTGAAACATATGATCTCAATGAACATTAGCCAATCCCGGACGTTGTTTATGACTAGTAGAAAAAAAAAATTAAGTTGGCAAGAAAATGTTTCTGAACCTAATTAAGTTTTTTAATTATAAAACTGTAAGTCACTGAATTAAACTTTTTTTTTTTTTTTCAGTTTAAAAAAACTACGCATTATTGAATATTAACTAACAACGATAACCGAAAAACTGAAGTAAATATTATATTTATATCGAGATGGAGAAAAGAAACCGTCCGCGGCAGGACTCGAACCTGCAATCTTCTGATCCGAAGTCAGACGCCTTATCCATTAGGCCACGCGGACAACCGTTAGAGGGTTTCTTCAGATACATATTAAACACTCTTTATCCAGAGAGACGTTGCTTGGAATGTGAGCATAAGCTTTAGTTATCATGATTGGGACTCTTTACATTTCTTATTCTATATCTATTAACTGTGTACAAAAACCAGACATTGACCTCCTACTACTGAATTCTAGATAATTCTGTTGACTTGTATTGATGTTTTTTGGGAGAGAAACCATAGCGTCCTTTCGTACCAAATGGTATGCGGATATTATGGATTGGATCACAGCCGTATCGAGATTGTGTTCTGTGAATGAATCAGCTGTTGCCTTGCGAAGAAGAGCCATCAGATTTCTCGGTCTACATACATCTAATTATTGCAATTGGTAGTGTGCTAGCTACACTGGAGGACAGTAAAATGCATTATATAAAAATGTAACTCGAATAATTAAAATCCAACATTTTTGTTTTGTTATTATTATTATTAAGAATGACCTCCACGGAGTCAGAGTCTCAGGTTTGGCAACAGTCAGGTTTTGAAAGTAAGATTGCTTTTATCGTTAATGATTTTTTTTTCCTATAAGAAAAAAAAATACCTTGGAGAGAATTTCTGCAGTGTTTTGGTTTTATCCATTGTAATTCTACAATCGTTGCAATCTTATCATTTGGAAAGAACTTCCAATGCCTTTTCAAAGCTCACCTAGTGGATCTTATGGAGAAAATAGTTTCCCCTCCGAGGGAAAAAAAAAAAATAGTGTGGAACACATTCATTCGGTAGACATACTACTGTACTGATTGATATCAAGGTTTAGTTTTCTTGCACTAATTTTAAATAACCCAACCGTAACAATTTCTACTTGCTTCGCTGAATGAAGAGAAGCATGAAATCTGCTGTGTTTGGGAAGAGGAATTAAGCATTTTGATAAATTTTTTTTTTTCACTTGCGTCCTTAATCTTTTTTTTTTTTTTTTATCATTCTTAAATAGAACACAGTAAAACCAGTCGCAAAGTCATCTCAATGTTCTTTTAAAATTACGAATAAACACACTTTCCCAAAAGTACTTTTAACATTCTTTCTATCAAAAGAAGGGAACTAATTTCAGCCGAAATATGCAAAGAAGCAAGTATACAGAAAACATAAATATTATCAGTGTCAAACATAGACCACATAAGAACTTAATAAAGATTCATAGAACCTTAAGTGACCTGAACATTACCCTACCATGGATATTGTTAAAGAGTGGAAATTTTTGACGTCTCGTGACCAGAAGCTTCTAGATGATAATCTCAAAAATGTGTCTTCGAAATCTGAGCTTTTATGCACTAAATAGACCATTAATGCACTGTCTAACATTCGGGGAATGACTTGAGTTTATCCCGCAGAGCTACGGCTGACAAACTTGACCTAGCCGATATCTCATCGTCTCAATTACAACTCGAGAAATACTAAACGTAACACTTAACAAGGTAATTATTTTGTGGCGAATTAAGTGTGGGTGAATTAATTTAACACAGGTGATATTTAGAAGCAAGCTTCGAAAGCTTTGTTAATTATGAAATATTATGAAATCCGGTTCAGTATTAATTATTTTTGGTCATTCCAGTTTCTGAAGGATGGTAAAATAACGAAACGATTTATCATTTACACCCTCCCCCATCGGCATATACATTACGAGTCTTCCTTAACATAGCATGGGAAGATCTTGGTTCGAATACCGTTTGGGAAAGTGAAGGACTTTTATTTGGTTTCATTTAATAAATGGTAAAAGCTTGTTTTCCACAACTGATCGATTGTAATAAACAAAACTAGAGGGATTATGTTCTTTTTTTTTTTATAGTTTGAATCAAAATCTTGTGATAATTAAATTCTTCCTGCGTGCATTTACTAAGTTTTAATGTCAGAACGTAAATAAAATTAACTTCCAGACTTACAAAACAGTTGCTGTTGATGTAAAATTAAATTTCAGTACAACAATCAAACACTAAGCCTAACAGATCGCGAATGTATTTACACTTAGCGCCCTCATGCGGTGGATTTAAAATAAGTAAAACAAAAATGTATTATCTTTTATATTTCTATTATATACAAACAGAAACGGAATTATATGTGGAAAATTTTATAGCTTACTACAAAGAGATAATATAAAAGTAAAACGTCAAAATTTGTTTGTTGAAATAAATTGCACAACTGAATGGTTAAACTTAAGTACTTAAAAGTTCCATATGAAGAAAGAGCTCTAACTTACCACATCGAAAAAGAACGGGTTCACGAGCATAGCAACCACCTTCCGAACGTCTTTGAATGTGATGAGCTCCGTTTCAGCTGTCGTACAGGTTACGACTGCGAAGTTTGCGGCTTGTAGAAGGACATGCGCCGAACTTGTGCAACCCCCAAGGTCACACAGCAAACACGAGGCTGACGTCGAAGAGAGGAGAGGACGGAAGTGATCCTGTTAGCTAAATAACAGCGGATAAAGACAAGTAGGAAGTCTTCCTATTTTCCAACCCTCATTTCTTAATAGAACATGGGGTGGGTCGACTAGAATCGGAGATCTTTCTCGTTAGCTGAAAGTTCTGTTATTTGAAACTTGTCCTTTCCCTCGTCTGTCATAGATCATTTTGACCCCCCCGCTCCTCCCCATCTGTTTCTGTATTTCTGGATTTTCCTCTCTAAAACAAATCAGCCAATATCATTGAATAAAAATTCTCCCACTTTGAAGGCAGAATTTGAAATGTTTTCAAATGATAGATGAGTCATCGACAGTATGAGCATAATACTTGGAGGCCTGAAGTGACTTACGGTTTAATGTTTGGTTTCTTAGAGCAGGATTTCCCGGATTGCCCAACCCTTACTTAGCCCACCCACAGTACTATGAATTACTAGAAGAAACAATAGAATTACTAACTCAAAAATTTCCGTCTGATATAGTTGAATTGTTTAAGTTTGTTATTGCATCAGGTTACTTCACCTGGAAAGGTCAAATTTACAAGCAAGAAGAAGGAACAGTAATGGGATCTCCGTTATCATCAAACCTAGCAAACTTGTTTCTAGAACACCTTGAAGAAAAAATATTCACTTATGAACCCAAACCAAAAATTTGGTTAAGATATGTCGACGACGTATTTGCAGTCTGGGATCATCCCGAACATGAATTACAACTGTTTCTAGATAAAATTAACCTTCTTCATCATCGCATCAACTTTACGTTAGAAAAAGAATCTCCACAGGGTATCACCTTTTTGGATTTACACATCCAAAGAAAAGAAGACGGTTCCATCGCCACGTCTGTCTTTCGCAAGCCTACACACATTCACAATTCTTCCGCTCATCATCCATCTCAGAAATCTGGCATTATTAAATCACTAGTTTCCAGAGTACACAAATTCTGCTCCTCTGAAGAATCTTTAAACCAGGAATTAGAAGTAATCAAAAATACAGCCATCCTAAATGGATATAATCCGAAAACAACTCAAAACATCATCGGTCACTTCTCCACATACCAAACCAGACAGGAAGAAATTCATAGGATTCCCATACCTTACGTCAAAGGCATCTCCGAACGTCTTTCTAATATTATGAAGAAATACAATTTTGCCACTTCTTACAAACCTATCAATCAAATTTACAAGTTGTTACCTTCTCCTAAGGACAAACTCTCACCTTTGATGTTGCCTGGCGTTTATGAAATTCCATGCTCATGCAAATTGTCTTACTTTGGACAGACAGGTAGGTCTGTTCAGAAACGCATCTCGGAACATCAAGACCACATTCGTCTTTTTAAACAGCAAAAATCTGGCCTTTCTCAACAGGGAATTGAAAATCCAAACCATAGGATCCATTGGGATCCTATGGTTTGGATTTAAATCATAGAATCCAAAATTCTAAACTTTTACATAGATCTTTATATAAACTTGAACGTTTATACAAAGAAAGTTCTGAAGCCCTACTACACAGACCAAACTTAAACCGCAACGACGTTCTTACTATTCCTAAAGTATGGGAAATTGTCATACAAAATTTTGTTAAATAATTATTATTTTTTTTTTTTTTGTAACACGTTACGCACGTTTAATGAAATTCTATTGTAATCATGCGCCCCAACTGTATGTTATTTCTATTATTGTTTTAAACTACTGTACTGATGATGTCCTAAGATACTTAGGATGAAATATTTACAATTAAATAATTTTCACTGTGGTTAATACGTGTGTTTCTTTTAATTATGATCGCACAACAGGTTTCGTTATTTAAAAAAAATAAAAAATACATAAAAAATAAAAAAAATAAGAAACGGGTTGTTTCATTGACGATTAAAAGACCTCTTAAGTTATCCCTTCCTTGAGCAGCTATAACATCAAATCAAACTTGGAGAGATCATTTTAAAATGGACGAGTTCATCCTTGGCTTTGTATCAGTGGTTTATTTATTAAAAGAAGTTAAGTCACCCTTTTACTTTTGGATGCTAGCAGATTACAAACAGTACTCTAGAATAACAACGTATTCGTATGGGGTGTTTTATTTTAGAGGCAAACTAATAAATGAATTTTATAAATACTTTTTTTTGTCGCCATGTAACCTTAATGGAAACATCTCACTTTGACCGTTTTTTCTCTTGATTATTCTGCATCTAAGTACGTGTAGTCTCCAGAGGGACCTTGAGTGACAGAATAAAGAAAAGAAATGGCATCGGATATGTTTAAAGGGCATACTGCCTCCAGCAACTCATTGTCAATTGTATGATTAGATCTTGGATTTTTACCTCATTTTTTTAAGCAATTGTATTTCCTGACTTCGTACTGCGTAAACACTAGGAAGACTGATAGAGATATACTGTAACATCTCTTTGAAGTATAGTACTTTTTTCTTTTTTTTTTCTTTTTTGCTAGATGGGTGAAGCAAGAATGCTTTTCATAATCCCCGTTATCTGTAGAAGAAAATGTATGGATGGGGAGCCTCAGTTGAAACTTCATTGGCTACAGCATTGCCATCCATTACCCTCCCTGAGTACCTATTTCAGTCGCCTCGTACGACATGGATGGGCTACAGTGGGGCTGATATGCAAGTAATGCCCTCTCTAAAAATTTAGACGATCCCCCGGACCACTCCCTACGAGTGGTCGAAAGATCGTCCAACTCAGCGTTGGTTCCACTCAGTTACGCCCCCCCACCACTGAGCAGAACCGCTCATATTCCAAGGAAAAGCATCCACCGACAAGGCCCCTCACCGGCCACGCCGGAGAACACCCTCCCCAGACTCGAGATGCTCTCTCAGGGCAAACCCCCAGAAATCTAAGCCCCGCTCACCGGGAGCAAAATTCCGGAAGAAACCTGAGAGAGCGAAACCCTGCTTTCCATTTCAGTCGTCTCTTACGACATGCATGGGACACAGTGGAGCTATTCTTATCCGGCCACTACACGGGATATAGCACTGTCCTTATAAGGACTGGCTTAAAGGGGCGAAGCAAGAATGCTTTTCATCTTCCCCGTTATCTGTAGAGGACAGTGCAGGGATAAGGTGTTATTGAGCTATTAAAGCTCTGATCATGGCAGGAGGGTAACAGCAATAGCCGTGCCTCAGTTAGAACTTCATTGGCTACAGCATTGCCATCCATTACCCTCCAAGGGTATTGGATTGAATGAATCAATCACCGCATCTCACGGTCGATTGAACCATTCTTCCAATATAGCACTGTTCTTATAGTTCTTATAAGAACTGGGCGATGGACTGAGTCCTTGACTCTTTATCCCGTCATCTGAATGAAGAAAATCTGTGTGGATTGAGTGTTATTGAGCTAAAAAGCTCTAGTCATGGCTGGGTAACGGCAATAGCCGAGCCTCAGTTAAAACTTCATTGGTTACAGCATTGCCATTTGTTACCCTGGAAGTCCTAAAAAGGACTTTCTCTGGCATATAGCACTGTGATTATAAATTACATTATTTATAATAGAATTATATGAAAATATTATAGGTGTCAATTCCCTAAATTCATTTATTTAATCTTAGATTAAAGCATTTTTAAAAAATTATAAACAATATATAGAAAATTAAAAGCATGTTTTATTTGTAATTTTCAATAATTCGCTAATTAAAATTTCAAAATTAAACAAATTCTAATTAATTTTGAAACCTATCTAATCGATATTATAGTTAACAACTTGAAAAATTCAGTACTTGTTACAAGGTTTCCATGAAAACCTTGGGTTCTGCGTGAACATGTCCCAGGTCGAATACATTGTTCGTCATCTTTTAGGCATTGTGCATCACTGGCCTGCTATGGAGAAGTAAATTAGCGCCAGTGCTTTTGGTAATGGTAGGACCGTTAATCAAATATCCATTGCGAGGACGATGCGATCTTCGGTAGCAAAGATGGGATTCAAATGCGAGGGACCTTTTTATAAAGTTCCTCGAACCTGAAATGAGTTAGCCGATTTCATACAGTGATGACAAGGGATTCGTAGAGAGAGAGAGAGAGAGAGATGCGTTTGTTCTGCGCATCCTCGACGAGATTTCAATTCGGATTGTAACCGCAGGAAATCCTACCTTCGGATGTGCTAGAGAACAATGTATATTGTCAAAAAAGGCATGTTACTGAATAGGGAAGATATTTCAGCACACTACGCGCGACGAATCTCTAGTTATTAATGAAATGGAAATCATCAAATTAGTGGATAGGTATAATGCAATTGAATGAAGATCGCACCATTACTCTTGTTTCATGCTAGAAATTTCCGTTCTGTAGAAAAATTCTAATTAAATTGTTAGAATGGTGAAATTTACTTCAAAGAATTTTTAGCAACATTCACTTATTAAATATAACTGAGTGTCATTATAAATGAATCCTTACTTTCAACGGAGGCATAGAAAATCCTAAGAAGATCATCCTTTTTTGGATTTTGTAATGTTTCGTTTTACTATAATCTAAATAGTTCCCAACATTTGGGAAAACCAGTGTTGGATGAGATGACAAAAACAATGAAACGACTGACAGAACGTAACCCATGGCATTCTTCATTTTTAGAACAAACACAAAGAAACAAGATAAATCTACTTGTAAGATACTCGTAATATCACAATGTATAGGATGTAATAGAAATTAAAACTACTTGGAAATCTATATACAGTAAGATTATGCTTTCAAAGCACATAACAGTAAACCAATTAGGTTAACAAAATCGTTGGACCACTTTTAAAATTAATTTTGTGTCCAATTACAGCTGATGTCGTTTGACAAACATACCTATGTGTATATGCATTGTTATAATTGTTTAAAAGGAAGTGAAGATAAAGAGAAAACCAAGAAAAAACTAGCCATTTATTGGGTAGAAATAAGACAAATAATAGATGATATCTAATAGAATTGTGACGGAAAAACAAACTGGTTTGCGTACTTCTTATACGCCTGTTTGTCATTTCCCTCATATTTGAATGAAAATGCGAATATAGTTGTTTTTTTATATATTGCTAATGTTTTCTCTATCTTTCTCTCACTTTTATAAGAAAGCTTTTAGAGTAAATGCAATTTTCAATCGCTAATGGGAGAAAAGAACTGGTGGGAAATTTAAAAAAAAAAAAAAAAAAATTGTCAACGCCAATTGGGTTGTATGCCTTCACCCAAACACGTTCTTGTTTATCTGTACAGCGATAAACAAGTCCAAGTTTAGAGGTTCATATAATAGCTGCAGGCACAAAAACACGATTTTTAGCGGAAGTATCAATTTTATTCTTAGGCGAGATGTAGTGTATTATTACGTCGCTTGGTATGTAACTAAAATGACCATAAATCGTAAATGGGATCCCGTTTTAAGCCTATTCGCTCGTCTGAAATCAATTTAACATGAGACACACTTGTTTTGAGATTCAGCTTTTGTCATTCTATACCAATTTGGTTAAAAGTAATGCTAAATGTAGTTTAAGATCCTTGAGATATCCAGGGAAGTTCTGTATGGAATTTTTTTTCTTTTTTTTTTTCTTTTTTTCTTTTTTTTTTAATTTATTGACGAAGAACCTCTTCACGTTTTTTTTTTTTTTTTTTTTTTTTTTAATTTCAAAGATCTGCTGTTCTTTAATTAGATTTGACATTTAAAATTAGAGAACTAATAACGTGTGGCACAGAATTGAAATTACATGTCAAATTTGGACTCTTACGATTGTTTAATAAGAGCAATTATTAAATACTCCTGAATATATATATATATGCCAATATGCTAATAAGAAAATATTTGCTTTATTGAAGAATCCATTGTTGCCATGGGAACAGTTTTGCATGTGTCTAAGCCAACATGGAAACGAAATGTATAAGTAGAAATATTAGTGTCCAATCGGTAATTTTTTAATGAAAAAGTATTCAAAGCAGCTGGTGAACACCGGCAGATAGTAGACTAATGTAAGCCACTTCTGGGGTTCAAACCCAGACTCATTCTGTTCCTGCTCCTGGAATTTATTTCGGTTAAAGCAACTTATCGATTCGCAAAGAGAAAATCGTGATTAATTCTGGAAGTTTTAACAGTGCTGGAATTTCAGATTTAAAATCAGCAGATAATTAGATATAATTCAGGCATAGACCCACATCGTACCATTCATGTCTTCGAAACCAGATCCGAAAGAATAGGAGGACTAATCCCCCCCCCCTCTTATGTGTGTTCTTCTGACCAGTTTGCCTGTTTTGAAGGGTGAAAAACCCCTTCCCCACCCCCTCGTAAAGCTACTCACCTTTAGAAACCCCTTATAAAATTCCTTGCGTCCTAGAAAAGATTCGAACCCAGTTTCATCAAACCGACTGAGCTATGGAGGCTAGACATAAATTACTTTTTATGTACATATTTAATTATTTATTATTTTTATTTTTATTTTTAGAATTGCACTAACAGTAATGTTGAGATATAATGGCATATATTAAAAAAAAAAAAAAGTGGTCTTTCTCGAGTTTAGTTATGTGCTGGAGGAGTTCTAACCCCTGAAGATTTCATGAGCCCATGAATGTTACGAAAGCTGAAATAGGATTCCTAGAAAGCACTGGGGGAATACTTTATATTATTGAAATTAACTATAGTAATAATCGTTCGCAATATATGCAGGTGTAAACGGGAAAACTGTAAAATTATAAATATATACAAACATATTCACTGAAATATAGTAAACTTTTCGAAGTTCGAATATATTAATAAGGCTATTAATACTCCTTAATCCTTAATAAGTATCCTGCGCCTATACTTCGGTAAATCATTTAAAATTCCTCTGCCTACTCTGATAAACATAATCATCCGATGAATCCTTTAACTGTGCAACACTAACTCAAAAATGGTATATACTTGTATTGAAACACACACACACAATATATATATACTTGTATTGTAATGATCAATACAAGTATATATATATATATATATATATATATGTGTGTGTGTGTGTGTGTGTGTGTGTGTGTGTGTGTGTGTGTGTGTGTGTGTGTGTGTGTGTGTGTGTGTGTGTGTGTGTGTGTGTGTGTGTGTGTGTGTGAGAGAGAGAGAGAGAGAGAGAGAGAGAGAGAGAGAGAGACCATATTTGCTGCTGGATCATGAACGCAACCAAAAGGAAATATTTCAAGCTGGAAATCAGTGTCTAGCAATGACTAATATTGAATGAAATCACCCCCCAAAGACGCCATTGAAAAGGCTAAGAATAATGTTGTGACAAGTACATTGCCATCTAATTGTCTATCCGATATAGCCGACAAGAAGTAAAAAACATTTGTCTAATGCGAGAAAACGAGTCAAGTCAAAATGCTAATCCTATTTAGTTTGCTAATGACAATGCATTCGACAAGTGATCCAAACTTCAAGATGATCTTCAGTAGCCAACGCCTTTAAACACTGATTTCCTTCTCATACCCCAGTGGGAAGAGGACAACTGTGAATCTGAATGCTATCAAAACATATATTTCTGTTTAATTTCTTAGGAGCAATGAGAATTCTGTCTTCCTTGCCTTTTATTTATTTGTTTGCTTCCTCATCTCTCCAACCGCGAACATTCTATAAATCCCAATTTTGGTAAGCCTTAGAATACATTCTTGCATTTAGGGTGGTACATTAACGCTTTCCTAAACATATTTGATGCTTGCGATCCACTTATTAGTTAACTCTCCCACATTCAGACTTGATCCAATCACTTTCTCATCCCAAAGATGTCCCATTTGAGCCTTATTTCTTGGACTCTGTTCTGTTGAACTCGTCTCTTCTGACAGAAGAACTCTGTCTTTAAGAGGAAGCTCTTAACTTTTTTTGTTAAGAGCTTCTTCTTAACAAATAAGCTGCTAGCCACTATCCATTCACTGTTCAGCTTCAGATTCCATTCCATTTATTCTTATTTTTGGAGTAACCTTACTCATAGCGTTTACTCCAAAGGCTTAGAGTTTCAGCTGTTCAAGAAATACATAAACAGGTTCCGTGTTTGTTAATCACTTTCGTACATTAATATGGTTTATTACACTATAAATTATCTATGGACGTGATAATTCATGCCATTATTGAGGATAACTTTCAACAACAAATACATTCGAAGTTATTTTTCTTCGATCAGTATATAAATTAATTTTTTTTTCTTCTGCATATGGAATTATACGTTATCCTTTCTATTAGCATTGATTTCAAACCTTACGAGTTTGAACTTTTTTTCTGTTTGACTTTGTCTATCATTTCCCACCCCTTTGAGTTACATTACTGCTTGCGTCTTTTTCTCTAAGCTTTTCCAACTGGATGAGATGGGAATAACTCTCCAAATCTTCTACATTTCTTTCCTAATCCAATAACCAAGTTTTTCTTCTTTCTTTATTAGTGACGCACGCGCGCGGCAATTTCTTAGTTTTCAAAAATAATTCATGTGTTCACTAAATATTATTATTATTATTATTATTATTATTATTATTATTATTATTATTATTAAGAGAAACCTGCAGGTGGTCGAGAACTCATCGAGGGATGCCATTCATTATCTACACGAACTGTCATACCTGCTCTTAAACTCACCACTTCAACAGGCAAGCTGTTCCATTGACGCACTGAGTTTGTCTCTCATCCCGTCCCTCAGAAGCTTGTATCTATCATATCGCCCCTCTTTCTCCTGTTTTTTCTCCTCTTCTCATAATCTACATTTCACAGTCACGATATTAACTGTAATACTCTCCACTGTAATCCACTCCACCTTCTCCACTGTATTTGCATCACCTCAAAGACCAGATGTACGAACTGTAGTCTAGCTGAGGTTCTATCAATACCATGTAACAATAAAATAAAATAAAAAATAAAAAAAATGACTTCCTTATTCTTACATGCCAATGTTCGTTTCGGCATTATCCTCGTAGTATTCACAAGTTTTGCTATATGGTCCCTGAACTTCAACTTCCTATCCATTTAAACTCCAAGATCGCTGACCTGGCCAGTTTCTTCTAGCATAATTCCACTAATATAAATGACATTGGATATCTTATTACACTAAAGTGCATAACTTTACATTTAACCTGAACTGACACCCATTTTCCTATGCCCACAATTCCAATTTATTCAATTCATTCTGCAAGCACAGCATGAATCTTTGCATTGATGCAAAGATTCATGCTTGCATCTTACCGATCTTTTCATCATCAACAAATACCCGTATGTTTCCTATCAGATCCTTCCCAACCTCCCTTTAAATCTTGCCGACTCACTTCTTCCATACACCACTTTTTTGATATGTCACTCAGCCATCTTCTTATCCAACTAATGGTTTGCAATCTAATTCCATATCCTCATCTAACAGTCTTCCATGCTGTATTCTGTCAAAAGCTTTAACAAAGTCTAAAAGTATCATGGTATATCCATCCACCTTGTCTAACTCAACCGTCACATTATTATAAAATGTGTGCAAGTTGGTCAAACATGACCTTCCGTTAGTAAGCCCATGTTCTTCATTCCAAAGTATAGATTCGCTGCCAACCCATTTCTGTAGCATGCTATTACTAACTTTTCCAAAACCTTCATCAGCACTCCAGAGATACTAATAGGTAGATTGTTGGACCCAGTCTTTGCACCACTCTTGTGCAATTTTTTATCTAGTTACAATATTTAATTACCAAATTAAATTATTTGGTTTATCTTAGCTTCAAACAAGTTTTGGAGCCCACAACTTATTTCAACGAAACCTATCCACAAAATGGTTGATGGGCGAATAGCAACGGCCATATTTTCAATTAAGATCAATAGAAGAAGGGGAGAAGGATATATTAGGGAGTATCGACGAGAAGGGAGAAATTAAAGACGATAAAACGGGTATCCACCGTATGAATTGTGAAAGTGTGTGTGTCGAAATTAGTTTAACCTCCCTAATCTCTCTCTCTCTCTCTCTCTCCTTAACCTTTCCTGAAGTTGGGGAGTGGGAACCACTATATGTGACGTACATGATTTTTTGGAAATTACACATCCGATTTAAACTATGGAAGGTCAAATAACTTGGACCGTTCGCTGACAAAGCCATATTTCGCAGGAACGGAAAAATGCTTAAAGGTCACCTTGATATTGTCTTAAATCAACGAGTTGTCATTTAAAATATATTTGATGGGCATCTTCTACATACTAATGATGGTACAATGCAACCAGGATGATTTCATCATAAAAAAACCAAAAGAAGAATATTGATGTTTGCAGTTCATGCCATCAGTACCACAACGAAACCGTTGAGAATTTACTCGCTAAAATATACAAACCTCTCTTCTTAAAAACAACCAAACAGTGTCCCCTTATCTCTGTGAAGACAGTGAATGTATTATTATTATACCGGTATATAGCCATGGTCCACGCAGTTAGCCTAGTGGCTGTGCGCTTCGCAACCATATGCCTGGGGAAGGAGTGTCCTAGGTTCGATTCCCATTGGTGACGTGAGGAGCTAAAGGATCTTCCTCAGCCATAGCCAAGTTAGCCGGTCTTGGGCGTGGACAGTAGGGTTTTCCCCCCCCGGTTTATCCTGGGTTTTTCATCTCGCAAAGTGGGCAAACCGGCCTTGAGACTACAGGACATAGAATACACTGGGGCTGACCGATGTATTCTATGTCTATGTCAATAGGGCTAACCACCTTATCCTGTGAACGGTTTGAGTTCCGATGATTAATGAGCCCTCGATACCGCAAGGTAAAAGAGGGAAGGGAAGATGAGATGAGATCCACGGAGTCGGAAGACTCCTCGCAGGAGACCCACACTATCTGTTATTAACACAATATTTATCATCCCTCTCCTTAAACTCATTCACTGTCAGGACATTCGCAACTACGTCTTGTAATTTATTCTACTCATCCACCATTCTCCAAGCAAAAAATCTAGTCTTACGCAACTGTTACGCAACTGCCAGGGATGACTCCTACATTCCTCTGTTCTTCATCTATTGAAGAATTTCTTGTTTCATTCTTAGAGAACTCCCTTTAGTAACCTATATGTTTACTATAGTATAACAGTAAGCCCTCTGAACTTCAACTCGCTGTCAAATATACGAAAATTCCAATCATGTGTTTAATGGACAGTGTGTTTAAGTCAGTGAAATAATAATAAAATAATAGTAATGTTCTACTACCACTAAAAGAATCATAAATACTTTCCTCCAGCCACTCAACGATTTATTTCTTGTTTCTAGATTTATAGTTCAACTGCGCATACACACGCTGAGCATGCGCAGTGAATTATAATTATAAAGTGAACTATTTCTCGCCAGGTGCTATTCATGATGAAGATTTTAAAGCAATAGTTCTCCTCTGTACTTATTTATTTTTATTATTTCTCTATACTGAATGCTAGTATTAACATCTTCAATGAAAATTTTTATTTAATACTGCTAAAAGAAATTGAAGTTGCTTAAACATATTTACTTACTGATCATTTTACGATATACACCACACACAAAAAAACATACAAACTGCTGAATTTATTTCAATAACAGAAAAAAGTTGCTAACGGAGGATAATGGATGATGGATAGCAATGCTGTAGCTAATGAAGCTCTAACTGAGGCTCGGCTATTGCTGTTACCCTCCTGCCATGATCAGAGCTTTAATAATAGCTCAATAACCTTATCCCTACACTGTCCGCTACAGATAACGGGGAATATGAAAAGCATTCTTGCTTCGCCCCTTTAAGCCAGTCCTTATAAGGATAAGAAAAGTTGCTAACGTCTCTTGCATATTTTAAAATACAATGCTTCATGAATAATTGAATAAAAGGGCTTTACCTTCTCTCTAACATTTCTTTGTTTGTCTGTACAGGGAGATGACGTACTTGAAGAACTTTAATATTCTAAACATGTTTATTTATGACTTGACCTATTAGTGTCACTGTCGGTCAATGATTCACTCAAACATGCGTATTTTAAGATTTATTCCAAAGCAGCATTAAGTGACAACTGTTGGGCAAAATGACTAGAATTGCTCGACAAAAAATATAATTAGGCTTAAGAACCTTTATTTCTTGTGAATACAATTATTTAAAAAAAAAAAAAAAATTAAATGATCGTGTATATGAAAAGCAGTTTGAGTAGTGAAATTTCAACTTCAAAACACCCAGAGACAGCAACCAACCACATCAGCTAAATCATGAATATCATCCTTTTATGTTTTGTTTTGAAACAAGGTAAGCGTCATTTATGACATTTCTATAAATATCATGCCAAGTCACGATTTCCTTGAATGACGTTATATACATACCTTACCTTACCTTACCTTCATTAGGTTTTTCCAGAGAACTGTTGGTCTTCAGAATTAGGTTTCATTTGTTTTTAATAATTATTTTTCATTTATTATTGATATTTAAATAATTTTCAAAAATAGGTTTTTAAGTTACATGACTTGAGTTTGACGTTAACCTTACGTCATTCAATTCTTGTATTGCTGACATTTCAAACACGTGTCTAAAATTTCCCTTTCTTCCCTTTAGCTTAATCACGACACGTCATCTGTTTATTTACTCTACATGGAAATAACCTTAAACAACGGGACATTTTCAATATTTTGAAACCGAGTGGTCACAGTTCCAACCTCTAAATGACCGAGATGTTTTTCAAACTGTTTCAGACCGCCAGCAAAGAAGATAGTGATCTCACACCTTTAATCTATCTTTAGTCTTTAATCTATCTGCTGTATAAATAAAAAATAATAATAATTACTGAAATAAATCACATCTTTTTAATTGCTTTTTTTTCCCATAAAAGTATACTTTCGAAATTTCCTTTATAGAAAATTCCATAGTTTGCAATCTTCCAGGTTTTAATTAGTTAACTGATGATGCCCTTTTGAACAATACAGTAATTTAAATAACTGATTGCATTATTACTGGTAGGGAAAAGTTTCCAAAGGTCAAATTATATCATTTCCTGAGTAAAAATAATAGCACTTCATCAAATCCAGAAGTTGCTTATCCCATTTGCAATCTTCCTGTTAGTAAGACATGACTATTGTAGGCAAAAATGCTAATTTTCCTAATCATTTGTTTCCTGTAGATAATAATGCATCTCACATAAGCAATTAGACTAGCATGTTTTTTTATAAACCACGTGCTCGCCAACAATAGTGAAAGTTTCAATTTTTTAAACAAATGTTTTACTTTATTTTATTCTTTTGGTTTTTTTATAAAAATATAAAAACACTTTTTTTTTTTAATCCTTCACTGAATATTTATTAAAATTGTTAAGAAATATATTAACATTAGTAAATATTCGATGATTACTAATAATAAATTCGAATCTTTCTAGACTTTTTTTTTTTTTTATCAAAATACGATATGTTATTGAGGACAAGTTGAAAGATAGGACTAGTGACAACTAGATTGCAGGATAAGTAATCGTAAAGAAAATCCGGAAATGAACTTTATTTTCTTTAATTATAAACAAGAGAGTAAACAAGTAGTTTGTGACGTTTGGAAGAATCCCGCATCGATAGATATCCATCAGGTTAACTCATAAGTCCTTACTCCAACTGCATGATTATATCGGAAGAAGAAAAAGTATACTTTTTTCGTCAGCTGCTAGATCTTGCTTGAAGGCTGAGTCCCACGCCTGTGGCTAAAACGGAAAGAGATAACTGCAGTCGAAAACAAATATCTTCAACTATATCCTTCTGACGAAATTAAAACAATGTCCTCTTTATCGCTTTTCCCCTCCCCATACCCAAGTAATTTCGAAATAGCCAATAGTGGGCATTTTAACAGGGTCGTTGTTTAGTTTCCCACCGGTTTGACCCTCGGAAAATTTCTCAGATTAGATCACGCCGAGGTCATCATCTCGTTTGTTGTTTACCAAAAAAGAAACCTGTGGGTTAAAAACAACAAACACAGCATGTGACCTGCATTAACATGGTCTTATTTAGAAGGAAGGAATTAATTTGAAAACAGTCGGCGATTGATATTCGATTTCATATGCAAGGAGTGTGCTCAATTAACCTTTGAAATTTCTAGCTTAGAGGAAAATTTTTAATTATTAGCCTCCATTTTCAATATTTTTAGCTGGTTGTTACCTGCCTGCACATATTTAAGAATCACCAACGTCGAAAAATTTTGATAAATTTTCGTATTTACCAAAATTCGAAATTTTGGTAAATACAAAATTTACCAAAATTTCTCTCCCCAAATCAGTTTTTTTTTTTAGTTCGATCTAGACAAAATATCTAGATAGAATTAAAAGTTATTGATTAAAAGTTATTATCAATATTCCTTCACTTATGTTACTTTTTCTTCTGTTACTGCAGTGGTAGGTGTTATATTTAACACCGTATTTCTTACCAATTTTCAATTGCTTATATAAAGTTTAAATATAATGCAAAATGAATTAGCCTGCAATGTTGGATTCGATACATGTAAATCGTATTTCAATAATTGATTGAAACCTTTTTATAATGTTACAAAATATTCCTTATATATCCTAAATGAGATTCGAATCCAGGTCCACACAATCAAAGGACAAGTGTCTCGTTCTCTTCTCAATTATGTTACATAACACTTATGTTAAAACCCAGAAAGGGATTTTGTGACTGAAGTAAACTAAGCAAGTTTGTAACACCAAAAGAATTCGTTTGACTTTCCATAAGGGTTTGGGACTAGCAATACGAAATTTAAATATAATTTTATTTTTTCCGGGATTAAGATGAAATACAAGTCATCTTGGCGGGGGGGGGGCTCTTGTTTTTGTGTGTTGGGAAAGAGAGATACAGAAAAATTTAAGATAATTCTTTTTTTCAATGGTTGCAGTAGAAAATTGTGTGTAGTGTGTCTATATTTCTTCCAAAGTCAACAAATTCACAAATCACTCATGTTAGAGGCTTAATGGAGTGAAACAACACTGAAAAATGATTTAAAATATTATTAAATTCTTTCAATATTTCTCTAGTTAGGACTCTAGTCTTTCGTCCACGTTTTTCACTTAGTTTTGTGTTGCTTTTGTGCGTACGTTACAAGGCTCATATTGTACTCCCTGATGATGTGATCAAATATTGGAAGAATTAAATATTTTTAATCCTTTCTCAATGCTGTTTCATCCCCATTAACATGAGTTTCTCCCAGCAGCGCTGAGAGAAACTCGCGTTTTTTTTTTTTTTTTCTTCAGAATTAGTGTGCTCGATTACTGTAATGTTGCGTTCATGTGCGCGCGCGCATATCTAATTTCATCCCTCTGGGATGAAATTATGTAAGGAACGTAATACAAATAAGTTTTTCAAATGGTATGAGTTGAAAGATTCTAGCAACCAATCTTTTCAACTCACATCCCGAATAAGAAAATCAACGGTCAGATAGGAGATTGGTTGTATTGTTATGGTAAGATTTAAAAAGACAAATGAGATGGTAGATAATTTTTGTTTATTATCTATATCGAATAGCTATATCTGTTATCTATATGATTTCTTTTTGAAAATATACACAGACTATTCCTTCATAGCTTAGCCATCTGGGTGTATTATGGTTGACATTTCTAAATTGGCGCAAACTTGCAAGAAAGCAATTGACACGTTTTTATAAACATGTTTGAGGAAAGAGGAAATTTTAAGGTTTTGTTTTCAATGATTAAAAAATTCTGCCATTTTTATTATTATTTTTTTAATGACATTTCCTGTGAGATAAACAAAATGTTACTTTTATAGAAAAAAGCGCGTAAAATATACTCTACTGTAACATAGAAAACCGCATACAAATTTTTAAAATTAACGATGGAATGATATGAAATGGAGGGAGAGAGAGAGAGAGGGGGGGGGGATATAGAAGTTTATGCACGCAAGCTGCAATCTAATACGTTACATGAATGATTCATTTTGGACTGCTCAAGACAACGAACTTAAAAGGCGACATTCGAGTGTCGTCTTTTATCATGAGTTTACGTGATCGGAATGTAAGGAGGTTTGATGAGAGTTATTCGTGTTATTTTTATTTCAAATAAAATCATTATAGATACTGTGCTGGGAAAACAGTGTTTCCCAACGTTTTTTGGATCATGCTCCACCTCAACGCCTCAAAGATTTTGATGTCCCCTCCCCTCTAGCATAATAGTCATTCAAGTTCTGAAAAAGTATAATGTAAATATGTACTTTAAATAAAAAAAGGAACATAAATAAAACTGTTTTTAATTTGACTTTCTTCAATGAATATAAATTTTATATTACACTTTGTATATTATAAAACATAAATCGAACTGAACTCGGGAAAATAAAATCTAAGTTAATGCGATCCTTGAGCTTGATATCTACTTCAAAGAGTTTTTATTTGAGGTGCTAATTTAGTCATTTTCAATCTCAAATCACCGGGAAGGGCAACAGGAAACAGGAAACTAGTTGAATTTCTGTATTTTGTTTCTGTCTCGTCAGAAAGCTATACCATTGTTCCTTTTATGTTGAATAAAGTTCTAACACTCATCATTTTGCTTTTCTGAGAGTTCTTCTTGATACTGTATTTATGTTGACTGCTGTGCTAGTGATGTCAGCTTTTTTTCTCGGGAAGTCAGGGTTGCAACATCGACAATTTATCGCTGACAATGGGGAGTTTTTTGAGTATATCAGTGATGAGATGACGAATGCATCACCATTTTCTAATTGCTCCCAAAATATTCAAACCCCTCCCCCCGGTGGAGTGTTGGTTTATCACAAAGAAACACTATTGAAACATTCATTTTCTTCGAAGATAATTTGAAAATATTCTAAAGTTCTAAAAAGAACTAGTCGATGGACCGAGTCCTTGACTCTTTATCCCGTCATCTGATTGAAGAAAATCTGTGTGGATGGGGTGTTATTGAGCTAAAAGCTCTAGTTATGGCTGGGTAACGGCAATAGCCGAGCCTCAGCTAAAACTTAATTGGCTACAGCATTGCCATCCGCTACCCTGGAAGTCTTAAAAAGGACTGGGATCTCCTCACCTGAAAATATTCTTAGAAAAGATATAATTACCGCATCTCACGGGCGATTGCACAACTCCCCTTCTGAAAATATTCTTAAGTTCTTAAAAGAACTGGGCGATGGACTGAGTCCTTGACTCTTTATCCCGTCATCTGAATGAAGTAAATCTGTGTGGATACAGTGTTATGGAGCTAAAAAGCTCTAGTCATGCTGGGTAACGGCAATAGCCGAGCCTCAGTTAAAACTTCATTGGCTACAACATTGCCATTTGTTACCCTGGAAGTCCTAAAAAGGACTTTTTTTCTCATCGTCACCACCTGAAAATATTCTTAGTCCTTATAAGGACTGGCTTAAAGGGGCGAAGCAAGAATGCTTTTCATCTTCCCCGTTATCTGTAGAGGACAGTGTAGGGATAATAAGGTGTTATTGAGCTATTAATTAAAGCTCTGATCATGGCAGGAGGGTAACAGCAATAGCCGAGCCTCAGTTAGAACTTCATTGGCTACAGCATTGCCATTCATTACCCTCCAAGAGTCCTGACTATAACATAGCATAATTGTAAAATAATGATATTAAAAAGTAATAGGTGTTTATTGATTTTAGAATTTTTTTAAATAATTCTTTATTAAATTAAATATTATTTATATATAACATTAAATTTTATGCATAAATTTTTATTTATATAAAATATTAAAATTACATTTAATTCCAAAATCCTGAAGAAAAATATAGAAATAAAACATTCATTTTTAAAGCGTTTTTAGAGAGTGTTGTCATTTGCTGAAAGCAGAAACTTCTCTGTTGTGCTGTCAGAAAGAATATCGCCCACATATTACTTGATACGAACATGCGAGTTCGAATCCCACAACACCTAGAACTTCAACTGTTTTTTTTTTTTGTTTTTTTTAACAGATACTTCTAGACACTCAAGTTTTCCTTTATAAGACCGAATAGACAACCGAAAATCAGAAATTAAATTAAATTAATTCTTAGTCCTTATAAGGACTGGCTTAAAGGGGGGAAGCAAGAATGCTTTTCATCTTCTCCGTTATCTGTAGAAGACAGTGTAGGGATAAGGTGTCATTGAGCTATTAAAGCTCTGATCATGGCAGGAGGGTAACAGCAACAGCCGAGCCTCAGTTAGAACTTCATCGGTAATTACCCTGCAAGGGTAATTACCGTTGGAGGGTAATTCTTCTTCTACCCCTTAAATTAATTATTTGTTCTCAAATTAATTCTTTGTTCTCTGAGATATAAATTAACGTGTATGTGAAAAATTGTGAGGTATGTAATTAGAGTTTTCTATATCTCTCATAAAGCTAACTTTTTCAAATATTTCTAGTTTTTTTTCTTGTTAATTTTTTAAACATTCGAGTACTTAATAATCCACAAATATTCCTCTCTAGTACTTCACGCTCTTACAGACTAGTAGAGACTCAAACCCATTAAGCCACGTGCTGTAGCAGACTATTCTGAAATAGTGTAAACATAATGTTTCCCCTGTTACGAGTCACATAAAGGATATGAAATCTCAAAAACTGATTAATGAGACCAGCGTAAAGAAAGAAAAAAAAAAGGAAAGTGAAGCCAAATATGTAAATAAATAAATAAATACTGATAAAGATTTATTGGATTTCATAGCCCGTCTATGATATACTGTCCCACTTATTGGAGACTTTAAGTTGCTTGAAAATAAAAAGTTCTATAGGGTTATGTAAAAATACAAAAAAAAAAAAAAAAAGTAATAAACAAAACTCCATAACTCACTAACAGTTCTAATGTACTATAAGTTCCCAACCTTTCGTCGGTGAGGACAACATTAAAAAAAAGTATAATTTCTCTACAAATTTTTATTATCAGTATTATTAACTGCATTTGTAGCGCGAATGGCTTCATATAAATAAAGCAATTCGCCGATTAACTATACCTAGCACTGTACAAGGCTGTGCCAAGGAGAGCAAAGTGATTTTGTTGTCTTGGTTTAAATGTTATAAGCAACTTATGTGAAAGATGAAACAACTCTTGCGAGTCGTTTATCTCTAATTCGTAATGCGATAGCTGGTAATTTTCAACATGAAATTTCTTAAAAGATAAAAATATTATTAACATAAGTAATAAATGCGTGTGGAAAGTACTTGTATAATGGGGGAGGGATTAAAAAATGCGTTAAGCGAGCGAACAGTTACAGAAGAAATAATTTTAAAGAAAGGTTGTTCCCAAATTTGAAATTTATAATAATTTTGAATGCTATATTTTTAATAGACTGCAGGAGGCATTTTTAAATGCAGTAACATCTTTGTAACGTTAAGTTTCACTTAGGATAAAAAATGGCTGTGGGTCATTTATGCTGGAGTTGTTAGAACAGATGGAAGGAAAAGTGGAGCACAAAGTAAAGATAGTGTAAGAGGAACATGATATTTCTGTTTTTTTTCTAAAAAAATGAATGGATTTGTTATTTCTAATTTAATTTACATTTACTTTTTATATTCTTTCATAGAAATCAAAATATATCGTTAATTACCAATTCACACTATTTAAATAATATTAATTTTTTCTTATAAAAATTAGCTAATTTATTTCTTCGTTATTTCTCATCAGATCAATTCTCTCCTCTGCACACATTCATACCATGGGACAAGTTAGCCAAGGTTCTTCCCGATCATATTGGTCCGGTGCCCAATATCAGTAAAAAGGAAGAGATTGACACAGCAATGAATAACTTAACCATACAAATTCAGAAAGCAATTGAATCAGTCAGACAACCCACTGTCTTCAACCCAACCAACCGTATCCCTGAAGAAATCATGGAGCTAATCAAAGCAAAAAATAGAACCAGGAAGAGATACCACAATACAAGAACCCCACAAGATAAAAAAGTATTGAACAATCTAAACAGGCAGGTCCGAGAAGCTCTTCAAAAGCACAGAAACCATCAATGGGAAACCAAATTGGCTAACATCAATACTGAAGATCATTCTGTATGGAAATTCTTAAGAGCAATTCGCACCAAAAAGCAACTCATACCCCCTATACAAACCAAGAAAGGCAGTTCACAAAGATGAAGAGAAAGCCGAAGCACTATTAGATAACCTAGAATCTCAGTGCAACCCATCGTATACAAATTTAAATATCAACCTTATGTACAAGATTCATCGTCATGTTAGGACAACCTTAAGACAGAACACAGTTAACTCCGAACATATCGCTCCTACAAATCCAACAGAAATGATAAATATCATCTCCCATCTAAACAATAAAAAAGCTCCAGGACCGGATGGCATAACTAAAAGAATAGTAAAACTTCTACCAAGAAAGGCCATAGTCCATCTCGTCAACATTACAAATGCCATCTTTAGATTCCAGCATTTCCCTACTACATGGAAAACAGCCACAATCATACCACCGAAGAAGCCAGGAAAAAATGCTCACCTTCCCGAAAGCTACAGACCCATAAGCCTATTATCCAGCCTCGGAAAGGTGACAGAGAAAGTGATCCTCTCAAGATTCCAAGCAGAAACAGATAAGTTAGGAATTTTGCCTAATGAACAGCTCGGCTTCCGTAGGGCCCATAGTATAGCTCAACAAGTGCACCGGCTGGTAGAAATCATTACTAAAGGTTTCAACTGGAAACTCAATACAGCTGCCATCTTCATCGACGCAGAGAAGGCGTTTGATTAAGTATAGCATCAAGGTCTTCTCTACAAACTGATAAAATTTAATTCTCCAGTCAGGTTAATAAAGGTAATACATTCTTACCTGAAAGACAGATATATGCAGGTCAAGGTAGGTGAAACGGTTTCGACCAGATGCAGGATCTCGGCAGGCGTACCTCAGGGATCTCTTCTGGCACCTCTCCTGTTTTCAATCTATGTAGCAGACATCCCTCTGAACCTAAGAACAACATTCACTGCATTATATGCAGATGATACTTCACTGATGGCAAGATCACTGAGCCCAAAACTGGCAACTAAAAGACTACAAACTAGCATATACAGGGTGTTCGGGATAAATTTGACAGTTTCGTAAGGAAAAAGAAAATCTTCTTTGTATCTATTAAATTTAATGAATTGACAAAAAAACATTACAGGCAGAGTTAATTACAATACTATCAACAAGATTTACTCAAAATAACCACCATTAGCATCGATCACAGCTTCAATTCTGCTTCGGAACCTCGAACAAGCTGATGCTACAGTCTCCCTTTGAAGGGCCGCAAAAACTGTTTTAATTTTATCCATTAACTGGGCTTTTGTATTACTGGAAGTGCGATTGGTGTCTTTTTCAACTGCGCCCCATACAAAATAATCCATGGGGTTAAGGTCTGGGGAGTTTGGAGGCCAAACATTTGGACTGGTGAAGTCGTAAAAATTTTCAGACAACCATTTTTGACTTTTCCCAGAGGTGTGGCAAGGGGCCGAATCCTGCTGCCATACATACGGCCTACCATTGGCTACCCTTGTTATCCAGGGCTTGACTACAGTTAGCAACTCCACGAACAAAGCCCGAATTCCAATGCCAGGGTTCTTCAACACCTGTTCCTGCAGATTTACGAGGAATTCTGCTGTACGAACGCAATCAGATCGTCTGCTAGGGATCTTTCTTCTTGCTACATCCTCGTAGTCACCATTGCAAGTCTCTAGTTCATGCCTGATTGTTTTTACTGTATTCAGGGAGCATTGGGCAGCAGTCGTAATATCCTTATTTTGATGGCGGGCACGAATCATCATGATACAAGTTATTCTCTTCCATGATTCAGGTGGGTTCCAGCTATCCATCCTTTCTGACATCTTGTATATGAATGAAGAAGGGTCCAAACTTTTAAATGAAGAGAAGTGTGTGTTAATACATGTAACTTACGGAAAAATATAATTAATTATAAATATGTCAAATTTATCCCGAACACCCTGTACACTTTAGAAAAGTGGATGGCAGATGGAGGATCCAAGTTAACCCCCAGAAAAGCTCAGCTATATTGTTTATTAGAAAGAAAATCCATACCATGGAGGATATTTATTTATTGGGAGTAAAGATTCCATGGCAGACTGAAGTGAAATATCTTGGAGTGATTCTTGATAGTAAACTCTTATTCAGCAGACATATTAGTTACATTACCTCAAAGACATCCAACGTCTTAGCACAGCTCTACCCTATGATCAACAGACAAAGTAAACTGGACACGCAAACAAAATTAACAATTTACAAGATGGTAATTCGACCGGTTATCACTTACGCATCCCCAGCTTGGAGTCACACCGCAAATTCAAACATTCTAAAACTTCAGAGATTACAGAATAAGTGTCTGAGGATGATTTTGGATGCCCCTTGGTTCATAAGAAACACCCAGATCCATAGAGAAGTTAATATCCCTTATATCTCTTCCTTTCTCATAAATCTAGCTGAGAAGTTCTTTACCAAGACAAGTAACTATCCAAACGTTAATCAAGGAAGCCTCGCAATATAATGAAGCAGAAATTAACAAATATAAAAGACCAAAGTCTATCTTAAGTTCAGCTGAACATAGCTAACTTCACTCCCTCAATGGGCGAGTATATAGTTCACAAACACTGCATTCAAAGTTCTTTCATTACAAGACAAAGGGGAATATGAAAAGCAATTTTGCTTCACCCATCTAGCCAGAAATGTTAATGTCAAACATATTAGTTACCTTCATTATTTTCAGGAATCGACCGTGTGATGTGGTGATTAGTACCCTTGGAGGGTAATGGATGCTGTAGCCAATGAAGCACTAACTGAGGCTCGGCTATTACTAATATGAGTACGCTCTCTTAAGGTTTCTGACTTAAGGGAGCAATTTGAGTCTCCGCGGAAAGTGTTCTCGGTCCGGTGAGGGGATTTGTCGGTGAATGATTTTCTTCGGAATATGAGCGGTTCTGCTTGGTGGTGGTGGTGGTGGTAGGTGGAAGGCCATCACTGAGTGGAGCCACCGCTGAGATGGACGGCCTTTCTCCCACGATTGAGTGGCCTAGGGATCGTCCGAATTTTTAGAGACGGCTTTACCTTTAGATAAGGAGGGTAATGGATGGCAATGCTGTAGCCAATGAAGTTCTAACTGAGGCTCGGCTATTGCTGTTACCCTCCTGCCATGATCAGAGCTTTAATTTAATTTAATTTAATATAGCTCAATATGAAAAGCATTCTTGCTTCGCCCCTTTAAGCCAGTCCTTTTAAGGGCTTCATTATTTCCATTCAGCAATTTATTAAGTTGATTATAGGTCGACTTGATGAGCTGAAGATAACGTTTCCTTTTAACGCTTATTTGTTTGGCATTTAAAATTTGTTTTCACCAACAGTATAATTTTTATTTCCTTTTGCATTAGAAAATAAAAATAAATAAAGAGTGACATATCCAGATGTATCAAAGTAAATAACACTCTTCAACTACACAGGATAATGGTTTTTGAATTGTATAAGTATTTAAATGATCTTATTTCTGACATCTGCCACACTTTCCTTCTGTCACTTATTCTTAAAGCGTGGAGCCAATCTACTTAAAAAATCTCAAATCCTCCCCTATAATCTCCTTTAAAATTTATCTGTCTTGTACTCGCCTATTACCACGGCTACTTGGCTGTCTCAAACGATTATCCACCTCAGAGAACTCATTTATAAATCCCTTGTAATCCATCTCAGGTTCTTTAATTCCCCTTTGCAAATACAATTAATCTTAACGCCATAGCTTTCGACGATAAATAACAGAAAAGAAAATCGAACTAGAGAATGCATTCGTGTTAAATCTGGTATCTAAAGGTTTCTAGAAAACCACTGGTATTAAACATTCGTTTTTAAGCTTGTGGAGAAGCAAGGAAACTGCTGCCATTACAGAGGCTAATTCCTCAGCCATCAAGCAAACAATTAGACACGAAATCTCATCTTAATGATCTCCGTGAAAAGAGCGGAACAAAATAAAATAGCCCTACTGGAGAGTGGAAAAATGTATCAAGTAGTCTATGACACACGGGGGCGGTCAGGAACCGAGAGGGTGGTGGAAAATTGAGTTTTCCACGCTGATAGTGATCTTAATCTTCAAAGCAATCGCGATATGCATCCGGACATATTTGACATTTCTACTCTTCTTTCCTATAGTCGAAAGGATTATTTGCTAATATGGACCTATAACTTTATTGTCCCGACAGGATTTCCCTTTTTTCTTCGACCCCTTTCCCATTGCACACAAACAGACCGTACGAAAATCATCAATTTCTTTTTAATACCCACCAATTTTGGGATTAGCAACGCACACTCACAAGAAGGGGCGCTCTCTGCATGGCTGTTCCAATGGAACAGTTTCTCCTACCGTCCTTCACGCGCTATAGGGTTCTTATCATTGTCTGTATCCTGTTCCTTCGTGCGCCGAATTATGTGAAGGAAAAAAAAAAAAAAAAAAAATTCTCGAGTGGGCCTTAAAGTGGTAACGATCAGTATTGCCTTCACTGAGCACAAATAATGACAAACTGCATTAGAAATTCCGCTCTGGGCAGAACAGCAGTCAGTTCATTCCCACAATAAACGCACTTATAAAATTGTGTGACTTTTTTTTTTTTTTTTGTGTGAAAATCCCTAAAATTGAAAAAAAAAAAAAAAAGCCATGGGAAACACGATCACACATTTCCAACCCCTCCCGATGTTTTTTTTTTTTAACTCCAAAATTCCCATAATATTTATAACCCCAAACTGACTTCGTCTCAAAGCTGAATATTTATAGTAATCAAAAACTTATTTCTTTAATCTTAAAAATAATAATTTTCATATATGTATTATATTTTTTTATTTAATTTTCATATATGTATTATGTTTTTTTTATTTAATTTTCATATATGTATGTATTTCATATATATGAAATGAATGGGGTTATGACAAATACGGGAGACGACAAATAAATTCTCGTTTTTCAAAAAAGAAAAAAAAAAGTGCAGGTTTTATGAAACGTGAATCTATACAGGAAAATAACTACGGCAATTCTATAAAAGCATATTTTTTAAGTTTTTCTTAAAAATCAAATAATAAAAAAAACATTAATTGAGTCAAAGCTTGACAATATTTAATTTTATGCTTCAGATTTTTATAACACTCTCACCCACGAAAGATTTTTTTTCGTAAATCTATAGTACATTTACTCAGCGGATGGATTTTTTTTTAAGAATCAAGTTGATATACTTATTCTTATTCTTAAACAGCATATATTTATCACATACAGTTCTTTGAATAAACATAGAAAACATGTAGGTCATATTTTGTTGCACTCTAAAAGCAGCATGTATATCCCCCCCCCCCCCCTCTCTCCTCCCCAGAGCCCACCGTAACTCAGTCGGTATAGACGAAACTCTTTGGTCTGAAAGACCTGGGTTCGATTCTCGTCCGTGACATGAGGGATCTTTATCCGCTCTCATACGGAGGTAGAGGGTTTGTTCACCCGGAAACTCTTTTTTTTTTCTTCCCCCAGAACAGGCAAGCCGACCCCGTGAACACACTGATTACAGTCAGGAATACTTAAGACCCAGTCTGATTAGTCAGTTATATGCCGGTCCCGAGTCCAGATTAAAAAAAAAAAAAAAGAGGGGGATGAGATGGTGCTGTACTTCTTGGTAAAAGGGGCCTCACTGCCTTGTATCATCATACGCTAAATAAAAAAAATGATATAATAATTATATCATTACGTGCAAAATGAAAATATTATAAAATCACCGGGATGAATTTGTAGCCTCTTCGATGAGCTGTGAGATGAACCTCATTTTGCCTTTCTAATGTGGTGCATTTATTGAATTATAGTTGAACACTTTTGTGGAATTATAAAATTATTGAATAATGATGTTTATATTTTGGAACTAAGATTTAAAATAACTTCACTTCTTGATAAAAAAAAATTACGGAAGCCTTTTTTTTGTTACGTAAGGTTTGAAGGGATTCGTTTTGTGGACGAACATTTTAGATCAACTGCGTTAAGTAATTTATGTATCGGCCCTTTGTATATTACGTTGTTAATTGAATTTGTCTGTTTGAACTTTGACCCCGTCTCCCTGGGTCGTAGTCTTTTTTTGATCGCTGGCATATCTTGCTCAAGAGCAGTAATTAGATACTGGATTAGCTAAACGTGTTGAATCATTATTTATTTATTCAATAAAATCATTACTTTTGAACAAAGTGATTTATTGTTTGAGATACTGAAATATTCTGTAGCTGACTTGAAAATCAGCGTAATTCTGGTTTATCGAAGAATATTCGAAAAATGTCTGATAGAGATGTGTAAAACTAAAATCAATTACAATGTTAGGAATATAGGACTATTCCCAGAATTTTTTTTATTTTTATTTATTTATTTATTTTATGAGGAGGCAAACAGAAGGAAGATATCTGAGAGATTCTCACACATCATCAGACTGAATAAGATTTCATGTTTTAGTGATTAACCACCATAAATGGAGGTCCACGTCCATGTATTCCTTCATCGAATCGTAATAATAAAAATCTGCCATTTGAACGTTAGCGAGTTTAAAAAACTGAAAGAAGCAAACGCTTGACACAGATGGTAAAAACATGTAACACCCTTTGACCGAAAATAGCTGGATTCGAATCCAGTCTAGAACGCAAAGAACTAAGTTTTTTTCAGTTAAAGGTGAGTTGGGCAGTCTCATTACAAAGGTGGCAAAGTTTTACATCCTACAAAACACGCAGACCAACCCAAAAGTACTAGTAATTGACATCATATCCAGGCCCCATAACCCTAGGATAATATAACTGAAACGCATTTTAAGTACCGGATCTATTTTTTTTAGTGCATTTTCAACACATTATCGAACAGAATGTTATTGGTAGCCTGTACTGAGTTATTGAACATATCCTGTCTCGGGTGGACAAGGACAATAACTGGTGATGTTATTGTGTCAAAGTACAAGTGTCACAGTGCAGCTGGAAAGATTTAAAATATGCAAAGGTCCAACAGAAGCTTTGAAGGTTTTCACACACGGCACCAATGTGATAGCTTCTGAAACTTTTCGTATGCGAGATTAAGGAAAAAAAATAATAACAGTTGGCTGACTACTACTTTGAAAAGTAATCCACTGAAATTTGATGCATGTTTTAAATAAGCACCGATAATAGAATTTTAAAAAAAAAGTTTTATAGTGCAAATAAAACACACTTAAGCTCCTAGGATATATTGAATAGAGTCCAACCCGCGTTACAGTAATGACTAAGAAAACTCTAGTCAGTACCAGAACAATATGGGAGACGTACCATATTGAACAGATCTAACGAGGATGGTAGTTCGTCGTGTGTTGCAAAAGCCATAATGTAATTACAACTGTTGCTTCCTCTTGCATTATATTGCTGTTTTTTTGTTTGTTTGTTTTTTAACATGACCACTCATGAAAAGTTACAAGACCTGTGTTATAGGTCTTGCGACCTCTCATGTATAGTCATTATTTCACATGTGGGTAAGTGATTTAAGAAGAAAGAAATGATATGTTTCTTAAAGAGTTGGAGGTTGTACTCGGTGGAGAAAAAACAGTATGAGAGAGATTGTTCCAAAGACAAATGGTAGATGGAACGAAGGAAGATGAGAAGTTCATGAGATATGTTTGCAATGGATAATGTGTGGGGTATTGGCCATCAGCGGCCTGTTCAGTGGAGCAGTGTCCTTGAAAGGACATTACTTTTAGAAACGATTAGTGGTGTTAAGGTTAAGGTTAAAGGTTAAGGCGCTAGATGAAGCCAAGAGCCGACTGCTTTGTGGCTTCATCTGTAAAATGTGTTGATTTTCAAGAAAAACTTCTTTTATCACATATTTTTCCCCATCTGAAATGATAATTCTATTTGGGCGATAAAATTGCCTAACTCCGGTCCTGGCAGAAGACCTCTCCAATTTATTTTGCAAACATATGATGCTAAATCAAATTCGGCAACCTATTCAACATGACCATTAGTGGAATAGTATTCTTCGGAAATTTTTCATGTAACATACATCTTACTTCATGTATTATACATCTGTTATTTTATCTGTAGACTTGTTCCTCCCCTTTTTTCGTTCCTTCTTTCTTTTCTTCTTGCTCCTTTTCCCCCAATGCTATTAGAGTATTCGAGGGCTAGGAGTGAATCTTTCCTATTTTGCTATTTCATCTCGTCTTAGGTGGAAAGGGCCTCTGCAACCCTACCACTTTCTTCTTGCAGTGACGCCACTCCAAAATACTGATATGGTTGTCGCGCAGAATAATCAGAGCCGCGTTCAGGGCTTTGGCAGAGGATCCTGTTCGAGAAGTATATTATAGTCTCCAACAAAAATCAGTGATATTGTGAATGAGCGACAGAGAAGATATAGGATTAATCTTAGAAGGGAATTTTACATAGGCACATGGAATGTTCAGGGTCTTCAGATGGGTACTCTTGAGATTGTCTGTAAAGAGATGGATAGGTATAAAATTAACCTGGGAATTACAGATACCAGATGGAATGTAGAAGGTTCACTTCAAAAGACAGGATGGTAAGGTGATGACTCAAAGCATCATGGGGTAGCCATGATACTGAAGATAGTTCAAGCAAGAAGACCTTGATAACCCCGTTAATGACAGGATAGTTTGTATTAGACTTAAGGCTCAGCCTACCAATGTATCAATCGTGATAGTTTATGCACCCCACATGCACAGGCATGAAGAAGAGAGTGAGGAATTCTTTGAAAACTTACAGTCTGTTTTGGACTGCCTACCAAGGAGAGACATCTTAGGGAACTTAAATGCAAAAATGGGAAAGAGTATGAGAGTCAGGCCAGAGGATGGCATGTTTGGTCTGAGTGAACGTAACACCCGTGGTGTAAGACTGTTGGAATTGGGCTTTGGCAGAGGATCCTGTTCGAGTATTGGTAATAACTAATCTTTTGGCCCATGCCAAAAGATTAGTTATTACAAATACCTGCTTTCAGAAACACCCACGATGGACTTATACTTAGGTATCTAACAGTGCTAGGTGGTGGCACCAGACTGATTACATCCTGGCTCTCCATCGATGGAAGACAAGCATCTCTGATGTGCATACTTGTCCTGGAGCAGATTGTGGTACAGATCATCAGCTAGTAAGAGCCAAAGTAAGGCTAAGACTCCGAATACTTCCAAGTCAGGTACATCCCACTAAATTGGATGTTATAAAAATTCCTAGTGGAATCATGGAAGAAACATCAACTCGGTTGGATGTTTTTTTTTAGAGGCCAATGAGGAGAACTCACCAGAAATACTTTGGGAAGGAGTCAAGGTGATAATACAGGATACAGCCAAGAAGTATATCGGCCCAATAAGAAAACCAAGAGACCCATTGATATCAGATTCAGATTCAACATGGGAACTAATCAAAGAAAGGTGGTTGGGAAAACAAAGAGATGCAGGGACTGAAGAATATAAGAGATTGCATAGAAAAGTCAGAAGAGCCATCAAGCAAGCAGGACAAGGAAAAGTTCTGTACACTAATAAATGTGAAGAGATAGAGTTCCAGATGAGGGAACTAATCAAAGAAAGGTGGTTGGAAAAACAAAGAGATGCAGGGACTGAAGAATATAAGAGATTGCATAGAAAAGTCACAAGAGCCATCAAGCAAGCAGGACAAGGAAAAGTTCTGTACTAATAAATTTTTAGAGTTCCAGATGAGAAGACACAATTATAAAATGATGTTTTATTTTGTTCGTGACCTAAAGCACAAGTTTAAGTTCAAATTGAGCGTCATCAAAGACAGGAATGGAACATTACTAACAGAGTAATTAGAAATCAAAAACGAATCGAAAGAATACTGTGAGGAACTGTACAATACAGTGGATAAAGAAAATTTGGAGGAGCTCTCTCACCAGGAAAATTCCAATTTGAAACCGCCTTCACTTATGTATGAAGTTGTAAGAGCTGTTAAGCAGCTTAACAGCAGTAAGGCCCCAGATGCAGATGGGATCCCAGCAGAGTTAATTAAGGCCATAGGGGATGGAGGGATAAGGGTGTTTCATAGATTGATTACAAGGATATAGGAGACAGGATCATGACCTGGAGATTGGAAGAAGTCGGTTTTCATACCACTACATAAGCCAACTTGTACACGGAATAAGAAACCATGGTAATAACAGGTGTTGGATTGACTGATTGGCTTCAGGTTGGAAAAGCAGTTAGGCAGAATGTTTACTTTCTCCTCACTTGTTTAGTATATATGCAGAGCAGTACAGTAACGAGGGTATGAAGCGCCTGTAGCAAGTGTCTAACTTGCTCACTCCCTAACCCAAAAATGACAAAAAATTTGAAATATTTAAATGTAACAAGTTAAATTTTACTAAATGCAATATATTAAAAACTTACCATTAACCCCATTAAAATGAGTTACAGTGTGTTGCAGAATTTGTGTGTCTAAAGCGGTATTGCCGAAATTTAAAAATGCAATATAAAGCGTACTTTTTTATCTATTTATTTATTTTTATTTTTTAAATTTTTTACGTTTTGCGCCCCAAACCTAGTTACGCCGTGGCAGGCGCCCCTTTCGTCACGCCCTCATTACGGCACTGATGCAGAGGACACCATGCATGAGGCATTGGATAAGCCCAGGACATGAATTAGGATAGGAAGTAGATTGAGCAGTAATCTAAGGTGTGTTAATGATAGAGAACTCCTTTGTAACGACAAGTAAAAACTAGGACAAATTCTTGACAATGTTAACATGATCAGTAATAACAGACGACTTCGACTCAATCCTAGCAAGATAAAGATTATGGTTAAAAAACGTTTAATTTTCTTGACCATAAAAGCTCTGGACTGACTTCTAATGGGACTATATTGATCAAGTACATATAATAAACAACTATGTTGTACCAACTAGTTTCACCAACTGAGGCTGTGGGCATCTTCAGGGTACATAACTGATGTAAGGCACTAAAAAGTAATAAACTGGCACTAAAAAGTAATAAACTGTTACAAACTATAATCAACCGATTCCAATTATATTATACAAAGAACAGAGCGCGTACAATACATCCATAAAGCGCGCATGATCTCACTTGTTGTTATTTAGGAACGTTCTATAGTTGGCACTGTAATTCAGTTCTGGTGAGTTAAGGGTCTTCCAGATCACAAGATTCCAGATCACAAGATTAGTCCTATGTTCCTGTTAAGTTTTTGTATACAATACAGTGGATAAAGAAAATTTGGAGGAGCTCTCTCACCAGGAAAATTCCAATTTGAAACCTTCTTCACTTAAGGGGGTTTACAGCGGGCAACTGCTGTGGCTTCTTTAAAACAACACGCAAACGAAACCAAATAAAAAAATTCAACGATCTTTATACAAAACGTTTTAAGTCAAACTTCTCTACCAGATAACAAAGTTATTTTTAATTTATCGGATAACGTATTAACAAACCAGAGATCAGTATACTTAAAAAAAGTTTCAATTTTGCGAGAACACCTGATCTTGTCCCTAAAGTGGTTATCATTTGTAATATAGAAAAGGCAGTCTCGTCGTTACCGGAATCCATAGCTAATATTAGATTAAAAAGTAGTATCATCCTCTCATCTTCCAAAACTCTTAACAAAAACATCACTCCTCTGGAAAAAAGAACATTGTATAGTTTGAAGAAAAAGAAAGACATTATCATATTAAAGGCAGATAAGGGGAATTCCACAGTGATTTTAAACACACCAGTGATTACAAAGATAAGATTAACAGCCTACTATCGGATACATCAACCTACCATGTCCTAGTCACAGATCCAACACTAAAGAATCACAATGACACCAACGATTGAATACGTCACGTGGTGAACTGACCTATAGACTAAAAACGAATATTGAAATCTATGCATCCACTAACACCAAGACTATATGGTGCTCCTAAAGTAGACAAAAATGGAATACCACTACGCCCGATTGTAGATGGAATCGATTCGCCTACTTATCTGTTATCTAAACACCTGGCAGGCTTCCTCAAACCACACGTCCATAATTCGGATACTTATATACGAAATTCGCTACATTTCGTAGAGAAACTGCACAACATCTCAATCTCCAATACGGATCTACTCGCCTGTTTGGATGTTACATCTCTATTCACTAACATCCGTGTGTAGGAAGTCATCAACATTTTAGGAAGTTTGCTCCCACAAGATATTACTTCTCATTGTTTAACATCAAACTTTTTCATATGGAATAAAACCATATATCAGCAACTGACTGGCCTTGCAATGGGTAGTCCCCTCTCTCCATCTTGTGCTGATCTCTTTATGGAGAACTTTGAAAGTAAACTCTTATCTCAAGTAAACCCCTAAACCTACAGTATGGTGTAGATACGTGGACGATATCTTTATTGTTTGGAACCACACAAAAAAGGACCTGTTAGACTTTCTAAACAAGATCAACTCTTTACACCACACAATCAAATTCACTCTAGAATTTGAAAAAAATATAACCAATTACCATTTCTGGACACTCTAATTAAGAAGCTAACGAATGGTGGTATCAACCTCTCAGTTTACCGCAAACCTACCAATACAGGATGTTATTTACATTTCACTTCCTCCCACCACATTTCTCAGAAACTTAGCATTGTACACAAGCTGAAGAGCCCTGCCGCTCTCCTTACAACAGATCAACAAGACCTCCAGGAAGAACTATCCCTGATATCTAACAACCTTACCATGAATGGATTTCCCTCGAAGACTCGTCCACAAGATACTTTTCTCTGACCCCCCACAAAGACAACGAGGTGACATACGTTATATTTCTACCATCGTCATTCCATACTTAGGGACAGTTTCGAATAAGATTGCAAGACTCCTTAGACCACATAAAATAAGAGTGGCCTTTAAAGCTACAGAAACGATTAGGCAATTCTTAAGATCTCCAAAAGATAGCCATCCTTTCTTCACATATGCTGGAGTTTACAACATACCCTGCTCGTGCCGCTTGAATTACATCGGCCAGACTTCAAGTATCCTTGAAATTAGGCAAAACGAACACATTGGTGACGTCAATAATAACAGAGAAGAAAAATCGGGGTTAGCTTCATTTTTCAAGAACGAACCATACCATAGAGTGGGATAGAAGCACAATTCCTTACATAGAGGAGGACTTCCGCTCCCGAATTTTTTTAAAGAAGCCACAGCAGTTGCCTGCTGTATACTAAACTTTAACAGGACCAAGGACTGATCTTTCCCGTGATCTGGAAGATCCTTATTAGATCTCTTATCTCACCAGAACTGAATTATAGTGTCAACTACAGAACGTTCCTAATAACAACAAGTGAGATGATGCACGCTCAATGCATGTATTGTACGCGCTCTGTTCTTTGTCTAATATAATTGGAATCGGTTGATTATAGTTTACAACAGTTTATTACTCTTTAGTGCCTTACATCAGTTATGTACCCTGAAGATGCCAACAGCCTTAGTTGGTGAAACTAGTTGGTATAACATAGTTGTTTATTATATGTACTTGATCAATATAGTCCCATTAGAAGTCATTCAAAAAGATTACGGCTCTCAAAAGAAATACAAACAGAGAAGCTCTTTAGAAACAACTGTGCCTTAATGGAGAAAGAATTGAGGAAGTCAGCAAGTTTGAGTACCTGGGATCCATTATGAATGTTAAGAATTGCTGTTCAGAAGACGTCAGAAGACGGTTAGGAATGGCTAAAACAACAGTCAGAGACTTGTCTAAAATCTGGAAGGATGGATCTATTTCCATGGGAACAAAGTTGAGGATTTTGGATGCTGTTGTTGGAAAAACAACCTTCTTGGAACCTAAAGAAGTGAGATGAGAAAAGGATAGCTGCTTTTGAGATGTGGTGTTACCGAAGACTGTTGAGGATATCATATATTGAAAGTCGTACAAATGAATGGGTGTTAGAAAAGATCAGGAGAACTTTAAGGCTCCTTACGGATATTGACAGAAGAAAATTACAATATTTTGGACACGTTAAAGGATGGAAGGAGGACTTCTCAGAACAGTAATAGAAGGTAAAGTTCCTGGGGAAAAAAGGAAATGGTAGACCGTCAATGAGATAGATGAATGGTGTGTGTGGAGTGACTAATCTTCACAGAGTTGAAGCGTCCAGAAAAGCATACAACAGGACTACATGGCGAGGCCTCATGTGGCCTCGGTGGCACACCGAGCATCGGAGTCACCATACGACATCTGTGGATGCCCAGTGAACATATGGATAAGATTTTTAATCTCTACGGGCACTGGGGAAATCCTAGAGTAACATTACGAACCAGCTTAAGAAGAATGGGAATGAAAGAGATAAACATATTGATTGTATTTTAAGAATGATTTCAGACCACCTATTTGGAGATCAGTGAGAAACTCGCTCCCCGACACTCATAATTTAATTCCTTAAACGATATTCTCATTATTTCTTTGCAAAGTAATTGCGAGGTTGTTCTGGTCTTCTGCAACCTTTGTTTACTATTATGACGTAATATTCTTTCTCTCGCATTAGCGGAAAGAAGATGCTTTTTACTGCTTTATATTTGCTCAGAGGGTATCTGCAATGGCTGCAAACTACAAGATTTTATAATATGGGAGATAATGAATTTGGTATACACAAAAAAGTACACAAATAACACTGCTTGGCCACTGTTAACAGTTATTGATTACATAATAGCTCCAAATTTTCATTGTGAATTAATCCTAGACCTTACGTCTATCGATGTTTGAATTAAATTCTGATTATTATATGGCAATGGCAAAACCCTGATTTAAACTGAGATGGCAAAATATAACAAATAACTTAGAAAATATATATCATAAAGCTACTGGAATCTTATGAAGAAGCACTTTTGTATTGTATATAAAATCAAAAATACATTCAAAAAAAAAAAAAAAAAAAAACGAAAGCAGAATCAAATGGCATAAAGATGAAATGGGAAAAATCAGGAACCAATCCTTATAAAAAGAAAAAAACACCAAAAAGTTACGAATAAAAGTAAATAGAATAATAATATAAAAAAAAGACTACGTACCAAAATAGAAAATATAAATAAATAAAAATCCAAAAACACATTTAAACAATTATGGATAATAACAAGACTATTAATTAATGCATAAATATTTTTTTAAAAAATGAGGAGTTGGAAGATCAAGAAAGCGATGGCTTGAGACTGGAGCAAGCCACTTGGCCAAAATCCATGATTGGAAGAACAAGAATTTTTTGAAAACAAAATTAATACAGTGAAACACTTAAGTTAATAGTTTCATATGGATAAAATTTTCATCCAAGTATCAAAGACGTCTTCAGAATGAAGGTAAAAAATAAATAACACGAGAAACATAAATGAGAACGAGTCCGTGACTCGTGAATAAAGTAATGTAGTACGGTTTCAATTCCGAGAAAGATTTTCTCACATCTGAAGAGAGTTCTTTAGCTGCCCAAAATGGCTGAAGAAATGTAGGAACAGCGTAACGAACGCATGCCAGCTGTCAATTGCATCTGATGACACTTCCACGTATCAAACACGTGCTGTGGTAGGTACTATGCTTGAACTAGTGGAGAGGTTATTTAAGAGTTTCAGCATTTTTCAGACCAAAGGCCTGCCAAATATTATTTTCGTGGACTGTTAAAATTAATGAATTATATAGCGAAATATCCGAAGCGATTTTTTTTGATTGATGTAAAGTCGATGTACCATCGATTGTGATTTTTTTTCCCCGTTGTGACTATCTTATGTAATGGTTAGTGACATGTATAAAATGGTAAAAGATATAGTGATATCCTTTGAGCTTCTGCTGCAAAAACAAGAATTGCTGATTCTTTTCATCTTTTCCAGTATAATTTGTATCCTGCAAGTCCCAACATGAGAACTAATATGCAGACGTAAAGATCTGAAAAATTATTTTTCAATTAAAAATTAACAAATCATAATGAATAAATCTGATTCATCACATCTAAACAAAAAAGCATAAATTTACGCATTTAGTAACGCCAACACAGCATGAATTAATCCCCCCCCACCCTCTCCCCAATTCCCATTTACTAACATCGACAATGAACAGTAACAAATCTACCATAAAAAGTAATTAGGCTCAGAGGTTACAAGAGGCCCACGACAAATTTCGAGGGATCCAGTACAAGCATTTGTGTGTTCAGAGATAGTTTATTTAGGGGCAACAGCCGTAGTTCCGGTCCTGACAGCTTCTCCGCTCATTGTATGCATGGTAAACACTAAATGTTGACTGTATTTCTCGGCCTTCCCACTTTTAATATTTTCTCAGTTTTTTTTAATCTTAACCGTAACAATGTGGGGTATAATTTTATTTATTTGTTATTTTTTTTGTTACATAACTGCCTATATGAAACGTTCTTAAGTGTTATATTTATTTATAGTCTTTGAAAGTATTGACCTCTAAAAAAAAAGACCCAAACTTTTTTATTTAAAATGTCATCATTATGGATATTTCGTCAATAGTTTTTTTTTTAATGCAAAACAATTATATAATAATATTAATTAATTAGAGTTGTGGGTGATTGGGGTGCCTTGCCTGGAAGTGTGGTGTCTGCAGAAAATTTGAGTGTGTTTGAAGTACGATGAGTTATGTGTATGATAAAAGGACCTCCCAGATGAGTCTTTGACTCTATGGGGGTCTTGAGTAATGATAATAATAAATGTTTGCTCTGCGGGGATATTGTACAATAAAACTGCTAATAAGCTCTTCTAAATTTAAATTATAAGCTATGTCCGCCTCTGTCGATATAGTTGCTAGACCAACGAATCTTTCTTGGGTCATTGCTGTTCGCAAATAATTTTTAATCAGTTTAAGCTTAGAAAAACTTCTTTCTGCACTTGCTACGCTAAGAGGAATTGATAGCATAGCGACGGAGCTTACCGCAATATGGCTGAACGAGCGCCCTTATTAAGCCGCGCCGTGAGGCAAGCTGCCTCTATGCTACACCCTGTCGACGGTACTGGTAAATACCTTCCTTCTACTGAGAATAAAATTCCAGTACCTTAAAGAAGACACAAAATGAAAGTATACTTGGAATAACCTTAGCTGTGAGAGCACTTTTTTCTTTCTTTTTTTTTTTTTTGTTTGTTTGTTTTTTTTCTTCGTTTTGAAAAACAACGCACTTTCTTTTTCGTGTTATTACATAAAAAAGTTTGTCATTTTAATTCACAAAATATTTATATTTCATTTTTTTAATTAATAAAAGCATCGTATGTACCCTAATTTATACTTTGCATTCATTTAGTACACCTTGCAGTCATCTTCGTTTTCATGTTTGCAATTTGAATTATGTTTATCGAAAAGATAACATTCTTTCGGGGGGGGGGGAGATAATTTTTAGAAAATATTTCCATTTTAGCATTGATAAATTACGGCTTAAATCGTACATTTAGTTCATTTAAAACGATAAATTTGTCCGATATTTCTAAAAATAAACTATTTATCTGATTTTTGATTACTTTAAGAGACAAAGCTTTACGAATACATTTAAGATAGGTCGTCATTTGAATAATTAGTGAATTTTTAAATTGTAATAAACCACTCTAACAATCTTCCCAATTTTAAAAAAGTGAGTTCTATAATTCATTTATTATTATTATTATTATTATTATTATTACGTGACACTTCAAAGGAGTTCAAGAACTCATCGAAGGATCATCATGAAAATACTGCAAAAATCCTGAACATTTTGAACTTTAAAAATATTTTCAAAGCCCTGTCCGGGCCTTGAAAATATTTTTAAAGTTCAAAATGTTTAAGTGTGTAATTACAAGGAATTACACACTTTCCTTTCCTTTCCATCACCGACTGCAAAACTTAAATCAAATATTTTCGAGTTTTTGAACCTATTTGATATTACTAAGATACTGAATGAAAAATTAAAATTAAAAACTGTGCTATTTATCCATTTTAACTATGTAACTTGGAAAACTTGTTTAAGCACCAACAGACAAAAAATAGAAACAAAGAATAACCGATATTTAATAAAAATTCACCAAAAACTTTGAATGACATAAAATAAAGATGATAATGGTGGTCTAGATCGAATTGAAAGATTGTTTTCAAACTCGATTAAAAAACCAAAAATGCACACGTCTCTGGCTGATAGCATTTCATCTTTAATGTATAATAGCAAGTATTTTCATCACTGACTACTGCCAGGTTTTCACGTGGTGCATCATTCCCAACTAAATTCTCTTCATGCAATACAATGTTATCTCTTACCTTATATGGGCATTGGTAGCTAAATCCACCTATCGGCATTTTCTGCATCATTAACCACAAAATGTTTCTAACGAAAACAAATGAAGTATTATCACAACATTAATCACTCTTGTCTTTTTTAATATCAATTCCCAAATATACTTTTTTTCATTTAAAATAAACCGGCAAAATTTCTGTGTGTAATCCAAGTTTCTACAACCTCTCACTCCATCTGTCACAGTTAATATGCTTGGAAGACGACGCTACATTAAAAACTACTGTCATTATACCGGTATGCTAATCCGAAACTAATCTTTGTTACGCAATACTCTTCTAATCCCGGTGTGCTGACGAAGGGCACGCTAGTGTTAGGCATGAACCAATGAAAAATCCCCTTCATAAAACAACAAGCTTTTCAGTTACAATGTATAATTGTGGCTTAGAGATTAAAAGAAAGAGGAAAAGATAAATACATTACTAGATAAAACTAAATATGGGTTGTTGCTATATTAAAAGCGTTCATTTGATGTGTAATGGTTTAAATTTGAATTTAAATTTGTTTAAATTTGCGCTTCTTTGTAAGTGCTGATAGTCACTACTTCCCATGTTCATAGTCATGAGTTTAATTTTATTTTTTCTCTCAAAGGATGCAGAAGCGGTAGTATAATGAATTATGGGACAACAAAAATAAGATTAAAAATATATAGATTAGTTACATATTCGCAACTCAGTTTTTCTTTCCGATAATAATTTTTCCATCTATTTGAAAACAACTACGTATAAAATCTTCTGCATCTACAGAAGCGTTTTAAACAATTCGTTTATGTATGCATGATGTCCAAACACCTTTTTTTAGAATATTTTACAGCACTAACAATCAGTAGTGTAGCTAGAAGAGCTTTTGCCGCCCGGGGGGTCTCTGAATTTGCCGCCCCTCTCAATACATACCAAAAATACTATAAAAAAAAGTCAAAAAGGACGTATAGGGTAAGGTTCAAAGTGACGTCCGAGGCGGACAGCATGCTCATCTTAAACATTTAAAAATAAAAATATAATAATGAGATGGCAATTATTTTGAAGCTAATAAATCAAGAATTTGATGTTCCATAATTCAGACGCAAGAAAGGTTAACTTTTGGCTGAAAAAATACATTAATATTCGAATCCCTTCTAAGAAACAAAGAATCCTTTTAAAATTTTAAAATTAAACATTTGTAAGTATGAATATTTGTCACTTTATAATGTTTAAATAATTATCGGATTGATAATTGTCCCCCAAGTTGGGCGCAAATTGAAAGTGTCATCTAAATGCAATATAAAAAGAGTCTTTGCCTCCTTATTCCAAATCTTTTTCTGCTTTCATATCTCTACTTTGTCACTTTTGTTTGATTATAACAAAATGGATTTTAGAGTGGCCTCTTAGGATCAGTCCCAGGTTTTCATGTAGGTATCACGCAATATTCATAAGAGATTTCGAAATATTTGATATCCACTCGCTGGTCGAACAGAATAAAACTATTCTAAAACATTTTGCACGAGCAAGTTTTTATATGACAAGCACCATTGTAGTGTGCGTGTACACATATAAATACGAGCAGCAGCATAGCCAAATCTTATCAGAGTAACATAATCATCAGATAAAAATAATACTTTTGAAACATAAATAAATGTAGTATATGACGGTTTAGAACTGGAGAAACTTTTTCAAAACTATAGTCAATGGGAGAGTTAGCATGACATGCGATGCACAGTTGTCAACACCCGAGAAGGATGAATTACATGGCTACTGGTTGAAATATCTAACAGGCTTACATGAAAGACTTGCTAACCAATTTTATGATGTTTTAGAAGGAAAATGCAAAGAAGAGTGGCTCACAGCAGGGAAAACGTTTTTGATCATAAAGGATAAAGAAAAAGGTCCAAACCCAGAAAACGTCCGACCAATAACCTGCCTGCCAACAACTTTTAAACTACTCACAGGCATACTAGCTGATAAAATATACAGCTATCTTAAAGCAAATTCTCTTCTCCCAATTGAACAAAAAGGTAACAGCAAAAATTCAAGACGCACAAAAGACCAATTGCTGATTGATAAAATGATTCTTAAAAATTGCAAACGTAGAAAAACCAACTTTCATATGGCTTGGATAGATTATAAAAAAGCGTTTGATTCGGTGCCTCATAGTTGGATTTTAAAATGCACAGAACTATTTGGTATTAGCGAAAACGTGCAAAAATTTTTGCAATTCAATATGAAAAACTGGAAAACAACGTTGGTTATAAATAGAGAAGAAATTGGAGAGGTAAACATAAAAAGGGGCATCTTTCAAGAAGACTCATTATCTCCTCTATTGTTTATATTGCCAGTGATCCCCTTAACTAGAATCATGGTTATCAAACTGCGCAAAAGAGTGCAAAGATATCGCACCTTTTATACATGGAAGATCTGAAGTTGTATGCAAAATCAGATTAACTCGGATCGTTGCTAAACACTGTGCACATATTCAGTCAAGATATATCAATGTATTTTGGCTTAGACAAATGAGCAATTGCTGGAATAACAAGAGGAAAGTTTGAAGATATGAACGAAATCGAGCTGCTCAATGGTGAAATAATCAAAGCAATAAAATTCGAAGACAGCTACAAATATTTGGGAATTTTAGAAGCATCACAAATTCTGCACAATAAGATCAAAGAAAGAACTAGAGCAGAATACATAAGACGATTAAGAAAACTCCTTAAGTCAATGCTTAATGCTGGAAATTTGATAAAAGCAATTAATACTGGGCCACACCTGTTCTGAGATATTCAGCAGGCATTGTTGAATGGACCCAGCTAGAGATGGAAGATTTAGATCGAAAAACTCGAAAATTAATGACAATGCACCATGCCCTATATACAGGGTGTTCGGGATAAATTTGACATATTTATAATTAATTATATTTTTCCGTAAGTTACATGTATTAACACACACTTCTCTTCATTTAAAAGTTTGGACCCTTCTTCATTCATATACAAGATGTCAGAAAGGATGGATAGCTGGAACCCACCTGAATCATGGAAGAGAATAACTTGTATCATGATGATTCGTGCCCGCCATCAAAATAAGGATATTACGACTGCTGCCCAATGCTCCCTGAATACAGTAAAAACAATCAGGCATGAACTAGAGACTTGCAATGGTGACTACGAGGATGTAGCAAGAAGAAAGATCCCTAGCAGACGATCTGATTGCGTTCGTACAGCAGAATTCCTCGCAAATCTGCAGGAACAGGTGTTGAAGAACCCTGGCATTGGAATTCGGGCTTTGTTCGTGGAGCTGCTAACTGTAGTCAAGCCCTGGATAACAAGGGTAGCCAATGGTAGGCCGTATGTATGGCAGCAGGATTCGGTCCCTTGCCACACCTCTGGGAAAAGTCAAAAATGGTTGTCTGAAAATTTCTACGACTTCACCAGTCCAAATGTTTGGCCTCCAAACTCCCCAGACCTTAACCCCATGGATTATTTTGTATGGGGCGCAGTTGAAAAAGACACCAATCGCACTTCCAGTAATACAAAAGCCCAGTTAATGGATAAAATTAAAACAGTTTTTGCGGCCCTTCCCAGGGAGACTATAGCATCAGCTTGTTCGAGGTTCCGAAGCAGAATTGAAGCTGTGATCGATGCTAATGGTGGTTATTTTGAGTAAATCTTGTTGATAGTATTGTAATTAACTCTGCCTGTAATGTTTTTTTGTCAATTCATTAAATTTAATAGATACAAAGAAGATTTTCTTTTTCCTTACGAAACTGTCAAATTTATCCCGAACACCCTGTATATATATATATATATATATATTAAGGGGATGAAGAATATAGATGTTTTAATATTCCTAAAGGATAGGGATTTGAAGGAGTTAAAACTTCATAACTTTTCTGCTGTTACTACCAGACAGAATTGAGCAAGCTAGAGGAAGTTTCCACTCAATATCATTTTGTGTGTAAAATGGTATTCTTTATTACCCACTACTTTAAGAAGTTGGGCTACTACAGTTACAATACACTTAAGGGGGAGAAGTGAATGTATTTTGTTTTTCTCAATTAGCTAGTTTAGATTTTCTATAAATGGGTATGCAACTAAGAAAAGCTCTATAGTGTAACCATTTACTGAATGCAATATACACACATCATAAATAAATAATTGTTCAACTTTACCCTTTAATATACTGTAATTTATTAAACGAGTCCGCTTCTCCAAATAGTTTGATATTTGAATCTCACTGTAGAGCAAATGTTTGTACTTATAGGTCGGAAATGATTTTCGTCACGCCGTGGAAAACCCCCATCATACTTATTTGGAGGCCTGAAGTGGCTTGAAAAAAGTCCTGTTGATTATCTCGAGAAAGATGGCCGGATTATCTAACCTTAGCATGTCCACTATGCTAAAAATCGAATTTTATAAAAGGAATATCACAGAAGATTACAGTTCTGCTCTTAAAATATACAAAAATAAAACCCTGACAATTGGTAAACAAGCAGTAGTGTCATTTTCTTTAAGCTTTATATATTTTAGCTGCAGAATTTTCTCAAGTAGATTAGATCTGGTTTACTCCCGAAGGTGTGGAAAGAGGGGAAAATAGGAGGATCCAAGACTACGATTGCAAATTACCGACCGATCAGCATATCAGGAGTCGTTGTCAAGGTGTTAGAGAAAGCAGTCAATAGAAAAATACAGGAATGGATTGATGAAAACGAGATACTGTACAGGGGACATCATGGCTTTGTGAAGGGTAGATCATGCTTCAGTAACTTGCTCAAGTTTTATAACAAGGTGACGGCTGAACTGGATAAGGGAAATGGGTTTACAGTGATACTGCTGGACCTGGCAAAGGCGTTTGACAGGATACCACATGGAATACTAATCCGTAAACTACAACATATGGGAATGGATATAGCATTGGTGAGATGGATAGGTGGTTGGTTGATGGAGAGATATCAAAGAGTAGTTTATTCAGAGTAGAGTCCAAAAGACGGCCTGTGACTAGTGGTGTGCCGCAGAGTTCTGTTCTTGGACCACTGCTGTTTAATCTGTTCATTAACGATATGGGGAAGGATCCAAGTGGAACAATTCATTTGTTCGCTGATGATGCAAAGTTGGGTAGGGCAATAGTGAATGCAGAAGATGTCAGAGTCTTGCAGGATGACTTAGATAGATTGGAGTTCTGGGCTAAGGAGAATGGATGTCAATTTAATGTGACAAAATGTAAGGTTATGCATTTTGGGCTGAAAAGATTAGCAGCAGTATACCACATTGGTGGAACTGTACTCCAAGAGATTGATGAGGCCAGGGACTTGGGAGTGTTGGTGGATAGGGAGATGAAGTTTAGGGGGCACATTAGAGCTGGGTTCTTTACTTTTAGAGTGGTAAATGAGTGGAATAAGCTGCCAGAGTCTGTTGTGGGTGCTATGACGGTGAACGAGTTCAAGACAAGGTATGGTAGATACTGTGAGAATGTAATCGCATAGTTGTGTAGACATGATGTTTCGGGCCTCCCTCGATGAGTCTAAGGACTCCTGGAGTCGCTCGAAATAATAATAATAATAATAATAATAATAATAATAATAATAATAATAATAATAATAATAATAATAATAATAATTAAAGGCATGCAGAGGAAGAATCAATCTGATTTCTGAAGAGAAGTATTGTTCAGTGGGTATAGAAAAAGTAATTAGTATGAAGCTGAGAAATATTTTAGCAAAATAATTCTTTTGCTGCTAGTAATTATTTATAATGTAGTTTATAGCCACTTCTTATGGTTAAAAAATAACCGAAATTCTCTACAAGGCTTCTAATAAATCTTATTTTTGGTGTGTTGATTTTTCGTCCGAACTCGTTTCAGGACTCTCCTTGCAAATGTTTTTTGATTTCCACTCAAAGAAAGGTTGTAAGCCCATTATTACAGTGGGCAGGCTAAGGATTTTTAAAATTATATTATTATTAAATTTTACATAATCCTAAACTGCTCTAGAGATCAAACCGTGGAGATTTTTCAAGCCGCTTCAGGTGTGCAATAATCAGGGCGGTAGGCCATACCAGACGATGAATTTCATTAACCATCCAAAGGTATTTTTGTAATGAAAAAATATAATTTACTTTGAATTGTTTATGAATTTATTTTCGTTTATGCTTACTTTAAACAACTTTGTGGATTTTTCCGTTGTATATTTTCAACAGGTGATTGTTAAATAGACATGCAACTCATAAAATAACTATACAGGGTGATCAAAATTAAAGTATCCCTGTTTAAGGCCTTGTGAAACGTCACCCAGTGATCAAAACGCTGTGAATCTTTGCAGCAATACATTGTGCGTCATGCGGAAGCAATACGTGAGGGGGAAAAAGTAGTTCCAAAATTTACCACCAGGGAGTGCTGTATGATGAACCGAATGTAGTTGTAGTAATTTTACTATGCGCATGTACTTGTGTGAAAGGAAAAAAGCGACACATAAATAAGCATAATAACAGTTTTATTCACTTACATTATGCATTTATAGGCTGTACTGTTCAATGTGCTGCCCTTCCTGCAACATCAACACTGCCCAGCTGCAGAACGCAGCTGGTCGGGGTTGATGTTCCGCACCTGCTGCCTTATGATGTTTTTCAGAGCTGGCAAGTTATCAAGATGATCCTGACAAACCCTGGCTTTGAGAAATTCCTAGAGTCAGAAGCAGCAGGGGATCAGATCAGATTAACTAGGGATGCCATGAATTGGGAAACACATGTCTGGTCTGACCACTTTAGCTTCCATGAGATGTTCTCGAACCACCTGTAGGGATCGACCGATTTGTGGAGGGGCCCATCCTGAATGAATATGAGTGAATCGATGCACAGGACCGCTGCTGTAGCTGTGGCACAACAAAATTGTTTATCATATCGCAATAGCTCTCGGCAGTAATTGAGCAGGTCAAAGGACTCGACTGGCAAATGTCATCAAAGAAGAATGGTCCAATGGTAAACGAAGATGTAAACCAGCACCAGATAGTAACTTTGGATGAATGAAAAGGAATTTGATGGATCCCATGGGGGTTTTGCGTAGCCCATACCCTTCAATTGAGGCTATTCACAACTCCGTTCAGGTGAAAGTGAGCCTTAACTACTCACAAAGTTATCCACAGCCATGGAGCACCAAAGTCAAGAAAGAGCAAGGAATGTTTAAGAGATTGTCAGTCGATTTTCAAAGTCTGCGGTCGTAACTCTAGTGTTACGAATATGTCTTGTTACGTAATATGTCTTGAATGAGCAAAAATGCATAATTTTCCCTACAGTTGTGTAAGGTACATCCATGTGTCTTGATACATGCACTGTAGGAACAAACGCTGTTATTCATTGTCTGCTGCACAACGGTATTAGCATCTTCATTCACTTGTTGTGAACTGATTACTGTGACCTCTCTGCCAGGTCTAACTCAAGAATCCCGTTTCTTCACAGAGACTAATCATTCGTCGCAGAGTACATGGAGATGGTGGACCTTGTCGAAGTTTGTTCAGACGACTAAATTCGCTGAGTTCAACAACAGCATTGCAATTGTTTAGGTAGTGCAGTTTCATGAGCAAAGCAGGTTGGCGTAAGGTTAGTGCCATCACTGTGGACAGTATTAACCTCCAGAACGAAGGAACAAATCCTGTGTCCATTTTTTAAATCCTCCTGGCACTTGCCAAGTTGCATGATATGCACATTCAATGCATTTGGTGTTTGCAACATCCATGGTGGCGAATTTTGGAACTATTTTCCCTCCCCTCAATATTGCTTCTATATGAAGCCGAATGTATTTCTACAAGTTTTGCAGCATTTGGATTACTAGATGATACTCCACAAGGCCTTAAACATGGATACCTTAATTTTGATCACCCTGTATTTCTAATTGTTCGATTATTTACGTTCATATTAGTAAATGTTCATTGGATAAGCATGCTCAAAATGAAACTGCTTAACTTTTAAAGCACGAAATAAGTTTCATTAAGGTTCTTTATGTTTCATGTTGCATTTCAAATTTTGCTGTTCCATACGTTTTTCAAGAGCAGATTTTCCTGTTTGTTCATTTCTACGAATATAATCGAAATGTTGGAATGGAATTCAGAAATTGTTGACAGAGAATCTCTACTTTGCAACATGGGTTTACTAAAGTAAGGTAATGTTTTAGCAACTTGCTCACATTCTATAATAATGTTACTACTGACTTACACAAGGGAAATGGATACACCATGATACTTTCGGATTTTGCTAAGTCTTTTGACAGAATACAGCATGGAAGACCATGATTGGAGAATATGCAGTATTCCCCTATTTTTGGGATTGGATTATAAACTACTGGCATGAATAGAGAGAGAGAATGGCTAACTGACAAAAATCAAAAAGTCGTATATGGGGGAGGGGTGAATCTGCAAAATTCAAGGTAACCAGGATCAGTTCTTGGTCCATTGTTATTCAACTGTATATTAATGGCATTGGGAAAAATTTGACAGGCGACATATTGCTATTTGTTGATGATGCAAAGATAGGTTGGGTAATCAGGAGTGCTGCTGATTACCCTGGTATGCAGTACTACTTAATATGGAGTACTTGCAGAATGATTTGAAAAGGCTGGTATTATGGGCAGGTGAAAATGACTGTCATTTCAATGTTAAAAAATGTAAGCACTTGATATGATTAGATATCAAATGTCGTATTATATTAGTGGGATTATGTGTGAAGAAACAGATGAGGCTAGGGATCTGGGAGTTTTAGCAGACAGGAAATTGAAGTTCATGGGTCATCTTAGCATAAATTGTAAATACAACTCAGAGAATAATGGCAATGCTGAAATGAACCTTGATATGTAAAGATATGGAAGTCATTTTGCCTCTTTACAAAGTTTTGATAAGACTTCACTTGGACTATTGCGCACAGGTTTCCGCGGTGATTCTGATACAGTGCAGAGAGAGCAAAGGAGAGTGTGAAAAATGATATCAGGATTGTGGAATACTGATTATGGAGACAGATTTAAATTTGTAGACTGCAGGCACTAGCAAATAGGAGAAAGAGAGGTGATATGATTAAGACAAACTTCTGAATGGGTCATACAGGACTTCAATTTATGGAAGGTGGAGAAAGGACAAGAGGGCAACCTTGGAAGCTAAGAATGAATGCCGCTAAAAAGGTGGTGAGGGCTAGATTTTCTCTCACACGGTGGTGCGTGATTGGAATGCATTGCCATTGGATTTTGTGAATGCATGCAGTGTGAATGAAATCAAGAATAAGTACGTCACGTATAATAGCTGGTGCAAATAGTATGGCCTCCCTCAATGAGTTCCTGACTCCCTGGAGGTCTCTCTTAGTAATAATAATGAACACTAGATAGTCTAATTTGCAAATTAAGGTGGTCTGGGCCAGCCTTAAGCCTACTGGACCTAGTAGAGTGTAATGAAGCACGAAGTTTTAAACTTGATAAAATTTTAAAGATGAATTGCACCTTGGATATCTGATTGTGGTGAATTTTCTAGAGGGATGGACACAATTAAAAAATAATTTTCCTCAAAGTGTGTAAAGAATGTTCTGACAGTGCTACATAAGTAAATTTCTACAAATAAATTAACAGCAAAAACCTTCATTATTTTCTATCATTTGGAGTTCATGTTGGAAGGTTTTAATGCCATCTTAAATTACCTGAGCAACAAATTCTGACGAAGATTAGAATTTTGATTTACATTATACAGAGTGTCCCAAAATTCATGCAAGATTTAAATTTAGCGCCATTTGTGCGGTAAAGTGTTGCTAACGAGAAAAAAAAGACAACGTGACAGCTGACAGTTCAGGGTTATTAAAAATGGAGCGCTACATGAAAGAACAACTCATTTTCATTGTTGAGCAATATTTTAAAAATTATGAAGGTTTGGCAGCTACAGTTCGCAATTTTCGTACAAAATATGGTTGGAATAGTGATTTAACTTCATCAACTGTGAAAAGATTAATTAAAAAATTCAAGGAAACTGGATCAATTAGTGATCTTATACACTCTGGCCGTCCTTCAACAAATCATTCAACAGAAAACATCGAAGGAGTTCGTGAGAGTGTTGCTGAGAGTCCAGGAACATCAATTCGGCACCGTGGTCTTGAATTGGGCATTTCGAGAAGCTCTCTACTGCGTATTCTCACGAAAGATTTGCATCTTTATGCTTACAAAGTTCAATTAACTCAAGAACTGAAGCCTACTGACCACACACAGCGAAGAGAGTTCGTTGAATGGATTATGGAACAACAACAAGTGGATGCTTATTTTACGAACAAAATCATCTTCAGCGATGAGGCTCAATTTCAACTTGATGGCTTCGTTAATCGACAAAATTGTCGCATTTGGGGTTCAGAAAATCCACGAGTGATTGTTGAGAAACAAATGCATCCACAACGTGTCACTATTTGGTGCGGATTTTGGGCTGGAGGCATCATCGGTCCATTCTTCTTCGACAATGCGGCTGGTAAGGCAATAACAGTTAATGGCGCTCGCTATCGCGACATGATAATCCATTTTGTGCTTAAATTGCAAAATATGGATGTGGACGACATGTGGTTTTCAACAAGATGGCTCCACATGCCATACAGCCCGAGAAACAATTCAATTATTGCATGAGTCATTTCCTGGTCGTGTAATTTCCCGTTTTGGTGATCAGAATTGGCGGCCCAATGATGTGACTTAACGCCGTTGGACTTTTTTCTTTGGGGTTTTTTGAAGTCTAAGGTCTTTTGAAGCCCACGACCACCTACGCCTTGAAGGAGGAAATTGAGCGCTGTATCAACCAAATTCAGCCACATTTATGCAAAACGGTCATGGAAAATTTCGACAAAAGAGTGCGTATGTGCCAGCAAAGCCGTGGAGGCCATTTACCCGATATGCTAATCCATGCATAACCCTATACTGTATACTTTATGAATCAATAAGAAATTACAATTTTTAATTAAAAACCTGTTTTCTATCAAAATTACTTCTTGCGTGAATTTTGGGACACCCTGTATATAGCTAGAGGCAAAAATGTTATGAATTGTTATGTTCGTAATAGGTTATGCCTAATACGAACATAACAGTTTGAGGTAAGAATGGATTTATATAAATGGACAACCTGCACTTGAATGGATATGGCATTAACAGTCTGGAGAAATTATTTATTAGTATAAGACCAAGTGCCTCCACAGCACAATTGAAAGAACGATGGTTCGTTGCACCCTTTAGATTGGAATAGGCCCAAGTTCGATTCTCATCATGACGGGAGGAATCTTTATATGGAGTTTTTCAATTGAAGGTGGGTTAGCCAATGTCATACGGAGGGAGCAGGGTTTTTTTTCCTCCCTCATACAGACAAATCGACCCTTCAGAACGCACAATTTACAGACAAAAAATACCAACCAGTTGCGATGGTGTTGGGCAGTAGATGGCGATGATTGGTAGTAGAGGTTTGGTGTAGTGGTGGAGACAGCTGTATAATAGGTGTCCTCCCACGATGAGTCTTCAGACTCCTTAGAGGTGTCACGAATAATAATTATACATACACGAGCCTCCGTAGCTCAATCAGTATAGACAAAGCCTTTTGGATGTAAAGTACTGGGTTCAATTCCCATCCAAGATGCAAGGAACCTTTATCTGGTCACTTTTGACTAAAGGTGAGTTAGCTGGTCTAATATGGAGGTAGGGGTTTTTTCATTCCCCAGAACAGGCAAATTGGCCCAGTGAACACACACACACACACCTACAAACATAAGACACACCAGGAGACACAGGGCTAACCACTTTATCCTCGAGGAAGTTGCCTTTTCAAATCATAATAGGCTATTCCTAATACGAACATAACGGGCCACAGGAGGAGGATAAGCCCTTATATGGAGAGTGAGATAAATTAGACCATCATGGAAGGAATGGCTGAAGTTATGCATAAGACTAAGATATGCAACTATGTTAATGATACAAACGTGCTTAATCATGCCATGGAAGTGATTATACTGAAAGGTTTGGTTCAGACTTATTTAGTATGTGCAAGGATGTCTGCATAAGTGAAGCATTAGGATACAAACAGAGTTCTGAAAGTTATAGGGACTGATGGAATCAAATCTTCAGTTAACCAACACTTCAGTTGGTCAACTGACTTCTGGTAACAGCACTGTCACAGTTAACCATGCCTTCAGTTACCTGATCAGCAAATTGATTCCTGAAGGCAATCAGAGGAATTACAGCACGTATTAATTTTTACCATATTGCAAATGAATGTAATATTCTAATTCTTATTATTGCTCTAATTTAAGTAATAGGGTTATATTTTAATTTTCAGTCATGTAACTTGTATTAAAAATAATGAATGGTTTATTATTACTTTTTTCCACAAAAAATATTATGGATCTCGGGTAAAGATCCATAACGTGCAGTAGAAAAATAAGGTGATGAGGCTCTATTCCATCTAGCAGTGTTAATGGGGCAAGTTGTCTGTTTTGAGGAATGAAAAACCAAAGTTTCCAGGAGGGGGAAAAAAAAAACCTTACACTACTGCATGAGACCAGCAAATGATGAGTTCGCTGGTCTCATACAGTAGTGTAAAGTTCGCTGGACAAAACAGACTGATGGAGGCTCCTGTTTAGACAATAAATAGGAGCCTCCATCAGTGATGAGCTATGGAGGCTCCTGTTTAGCCACACTGGTATGTTATTCAGTGACATTGTTTAAATAATGCTATCGATCAATAAGTTATTAACACGTTGATCCACTATATTAATAGATTGGCACATTATTTTTATGACTTAGAAAATGTTTTAATAGCAATCCTATATTAGAGCTGAATGTGTGTGAGATATATATATATACTCTATTGATGTTTGTTTTTCATGAATGATGTGGCATAGTTCTCAGGAAACAAGAAATCTGTTCTAGTTTATAGAGGCAACTGGAATGAAAGATAAGTTGGCTGGGTATGTTTGAAGCCAAACAATAATGAGTATATGGATATTTTCCAGAGTTGCTTGTTTTTTTTTTATGTAATGAGAAAAAGAGTGGAGGGAGGGAGGGGAAAGAATGATAGACTCTAGTTCAGTAAATTACTCATGAAAATATCAATAATAGCACAGTATAGGTCAGAAATAGAACATCTGTGAAAGTGATTTGAGTGATCTGAGAGAGAATTCCTCTGCTAACTAGATAGTAAAAAGAATTTTTTTAGGAGACATTTGGTGCACCATACATAATGTGAGAACAGTATTTCTAAATGGATGGAATTGGTATAGGGTCAACAGCTGTACAGGTAAGTAGTACCTTGAGTGAAAAAGGACAGTTTTTTGGAAGGCTGAAGTTACAGATGTAATGTGTTTATGCAAGGAAATGCTAGAGGTGAAACTTATTTCAAGAAAAGAAATCTAATCTTGTCTGCAGATTTGGATATTATCAAAGGTAAAAGGACATGAAGTGAGATCTTTTTTTTTTTTTTTTGCAAGAACTGATGCCCCCATTGATGGAAGGTTATAATAGCATTCAATGCTGGAAGGTGTTGAAGCCTAAGATGTTTGAACATTAAGATGTTAAATGAAGAAGTGGAAAACTATCAATAGGATTTGAGTGTAGACTCCATTCCATCTATTCATCAGATACATCAACAGATGTCGTATGGTCACTCATATGCTTGGTGATGTGCCACACCAGTCCTTGCCATGTGGCCTTGTTGTATGCTCTTCTGGAGACTTCAACTCTCTGAAGATCATTCACTCCAGACATGCCATCCATCATCTCATTGACAGTCTACCTCTTCCTCTTTTTCCAGGAACTTTACCTTCTATTATTGTTTTGAGAAGTCCTCCTTCTATCCTTTCAATGTGTCCAAAGTATTTAAACTTTTTTCTTGTCAATACTGTAAACTTTCTACTGATCCTTTCTAGCACCCATCTGTTTGTCTGCCTTTCAGTATATTATATGCTCAATAGCCTTCTGTAACACTACAGTGATTTATGGATGTGAGACTTGGAACCTAAAGAAGTCTGATAGGTAGAGGATAACTGCTTTTGATTCCAAGTCTCACATCCATAAATCACTGTTGGGAAAACAGCTACATCCAAAATCTTCAACTTTTGTTCCTATGGAGATAGATCCATCCTTCCAGATTTTAGCCAAATCTCTAACTGTTGTTTTAACCATTCCTAATCTTCTTCTGACATCTTCTAAATAGCATTTCGTCACATACTTCTAGAGATGGTAATCCACTGAATTCGTACCCAATTCAGTGAAGATTTTAACACTCTATTGAGTGTTAAAACATAAACAGCAGATGCCCAACATCCCTTTACAATCCAACTGCAAATGCACAAACCTGTTTCTCCACATTTTTTTTTTTTTTATTCCATTTGCTTCTCTGTTCTCTGGAAGTACATTCTTCATATAATGTTCACCAGTAACTGCAATCTTAAGTTTTTCAAGAAATAATGGGTTCCTCTTTTCTCAATCCTTGTCTACGCTCTTTTTTTTTTATGTTGGCCCCATATACAGTAAGTTGGCTGGTCAACTTATAGTATGTTAGTACCATATATGGGTGGTGGGTTGCGAAAGGAGAAACTTGTTTATGTTTGATTTGAATGCCTGTATGTTGTATTCCTTGGAAAATATGTCTGGGGGAAGACTGTTCCACAGTACTGCAGTAGCAGGGATGAATGAGGAGGAAAAGAAACTTGTTCTGTGGGTTTCGAGGTGTACTGTGAAAGCATGTTGGGCAGCAGCTGTATGTGTTCCAAGGCTTAGTACAGGGTGGGGGAATTATTGATGCTGTTTCAGATGAACATTTCCCATGGAAATATTTATAGAATATACAGATTGCAGAGACCAAGCGTCACATAGACACTTGGTCTCTGCAACTCTACACATGTCACTGATGTGCTAGGGTCTTCAATCTCTACTTGTGTGTGAGATTATTTTTTTAACCAAACTATATTTGTTAGTGGGGCAAAGCTTCACAGCTTTCTTTGTCAAGTCTTTCTGTTAAGAAATGACTTTTATGGGAAACTTTGGTTTTATTCTTTTCAACTAGGTATAGTGGAAATAGCATGTTGATAAGACTGGGATTGTCAAACTGGTATTTTATGCAATCTTATTGTTCGTCCATGCGAATAATGCCAACTTTTCTGTTTGGTCAAAGGAACATAGAACCTGGCATGGTTACAACTTATATTTAGCTGGATATGGCAAAGTAGACTTAGAGCACAAAAGTCTTGCTCACCTGTTAGAAGTACTCTGAAAGAAGAAGAATAGAAACTTTATGAACACCATTTTGAGAAGGTAGAGAATAGTAACCGAAATTTCTCTTATTTCTTTTATGAAATGGAATAATAATTAGAATGAAATGTGAATTCAATGTTGCCTTCTGATGTAAAAGTGCTTCTGTAGAGAAACACAAATTACTTTAAGATTATAAAATGTTAGCAAGAATGATGTGCTGAAAGCTACAAAGTTTGATAAATAGGAGAAAAATTCTTTCTACTGGAAGAGAAGAAAAAACTATGAGGAATTTTTTTTCCTTCATGAAGCATGACAAATTCATGCAATGATGTTGAAAGGTATAATAAGTATAGTGAAGCTCCCAAAGATTGGGCTTGCGACTTCATGATGAAATGAATACATCACAAAGAAAAGGAGTTCCCCCCCCTCTCTCTCTCTCTCTCTCTTTCTTGGCCCAAAATTTAATACAATGCTATATGAACAACTTGAGAAAAGTTCTTCAGCTACTGATGAAATGCAAACATACTATATAAAACTAAATATACAAACATTTAATTATTTTGTAAAATGAGCAATGCAATACATGTCTTGTAATAACAACACAATTAAGTATGAGAAAAATATATTTATTGAGATGAAATTATTATGGCAAAAATACTTTCTCGGTAGATGCTTTAAATTTTTACATTTTTCATTTTAGAGCGTTGTATTTGCCAATCCTATTTACATATATACATGAGCACTAAAAATATGCATCACAGTGAAGTTAACAGTTGAGAAAGAGATTAGATTTTTTAAAAAAAAACAAAGATGCCATCACTCTGCATTATTGTATGCTGTTTTCATCTTCCTGATGAACTGCTTGATGTTCTAAGTTGACCTATAATTAAAAATAAATAGATGAATAAAGTATAGAATATTCATACCTTAAATATGCTTAAATTAATTTACTTTAATTAATATTTACTTGAAGACACCACTGTTTGAGCATTTTTTTTTTTTAATGACCTAGACAGAGCACCATAATTTTATTATTATAGGCTTTCCACCAGGAGACATATGTACATCTACGGTGGCAACTGCATCAACTCCACGATAATGGATATCATCATAACGTATTGGCATCAAACTAAAATTCATTATTTATACCTGAACGAACACTTAACTACTACCAAACTGAGTTCAAGGTCTGTTGTTTATGATAGAGAACACTGGAGGGAAACCAATCTCCAAAGTCAAAGTACCAAACAGCAGTTGAACAATATCCTGTCAAATTACCTACTGTAGTCAAATGATATGCACAACACAAATTTCACCACCCCATGTATACAGTGGTCTTGTATTTTCACAGCTTATCTTCTCTTCCTCCTTTATTTATTTTTTTCCATAAATACTTATACAAAAACACATTAAATAATCATTATTCATAAAATTTAATTAGCCTATCTTTCAGCCATTACTAATTTTTTCTCAAAGTTATATAAATTCACCGCTTTTATAATCTATTGATGAAGACTTCTTGCAGAAAGGCTTATATGTTGGCAACACATGACTCTTAAATTATTTAAGGAATTTACAACGTATACTGGAATATTAATTAAAAGAAAATTTAATAAATACTTCCTATATTTCGGCAATATCACATTGCCATCTTCATGGGAACATACAAATATGGCGCGTGCATGCAGGCACTACAAAAAAGCAAATGAGGCAGAAGATAAGAAACTACTATTGTTCCTAAAGTCCTAATGGTGCCCTCTAGTGGGCTATATTGGGTTGTCTTGGCTGTTGGGCTGATGTTCTCATTGGGAGACTTACATCATGAGAACATAGCACAATGGCCAAGACAACCCAATAGCTCGCTAGAAGGCACCATTAGGACTTTAGGAACAATAGTAGTTTCTTATCTTCTGCTTTTTGCATTTGCATGCACGTGCCATATTTGTATGTTCCCGTGAAGATCGCAATGTGACATTGCCGAAATATAGGAAGTATTTATTAAATTTTTTTTAATTAATATTCCAGTATGCATTAAAAATTCCTTAAATAATTTAATAGCTATTGAAGAAGACATTTGATATTATTATTTCTGACCTCCATGGAGCTTCAAGCCTCATCACAGGAGGGCCACCTTACACAACAGTCTATTGTACCAATCCTTAAACTCATCTGCTGTTTGCACTTTCACCACAACCCTCTCAGGCAATGCATTCCATGCTTCTACAACTCTTCCTGCAAAACACTTACTTCTCACTCTCTCATTACTTCCTTTTGCAACTTCCAGGAATGACCTTTTGTTCCTTCCCATCGTTCTACCATATTTTAATCATACCTCCTCTCCATCCCCTCCATCTTCTATCAACAAACTCTGTAGTTTGCTTGCCTTCAGTTTATCCTCATAACAAACATTGTACAGCCCTGAGATTGCTCTGCTTCTGCACCTACTCCTAGGTTATTTCATCCCCTTCAAATCTCAGTGACTAGATCTAACGACAGTAATCCAGATGTGGTCTGATTAGAACTTCATACAATGGAACCACCACCCATTTGATCTTTGCTGGTCAGCTCTTCAATATTGCAGTAATCCTTTGAGTTGTCTTGGTTGAGTTGTACCTAACAGTACGCCTCAACTCTATGAGTAGGAAACATTCCATCTGTAGATCTCAAATTTCAAACCTTGTGTTGCATTAAATTAAATCTCAATTCATTTGATCACCTTTCCAGCTTATAGAAATTCTCTTGAAGAGCCAAAACATCAGTGCTATTACTAATAATGTTCCTGAGCTTCACACATATCTGCAAACAACTGAATATCTCTCTCTGTAATTTAGTGACAATACTATTGATATAAAGACGGAACAGTAATAGACCCGTGCTTCTAATGTAATAAGCAATGTAGGTAAGTTAGTCATTAATAAATATGGCCAACCATTAACTCATGATGACATCAGGAGATTTTAGGCTTATTATTTAAAAGAAGCTTAACTTGAAGTTATGATACTGTTATACACTAGAGATAGGCCAGAATGACTGTATCATGATAGTTATGGCAATCAAATGGTTAGCTATAATGTGATGAATCTTCAGAGCACAAACAGTTTGTCACATTATGCTAGTTGATAGTAGGAAAGTTTAAAAATTGTAATTATTCAAAGAACTACAGTCCTAATTTACTCCAGTCTACTGTTGGATAAAGAGAAGTTTTACAAGTATTAATTCAGTTTTTGGCAAATTGATACAACCATACTTCTTGAGGTGTGGGGAAATTTTTCTTTCATAGCTGCTATTACTCCAAAAACAGGCAGCAGCAGTAGCTACAAACATTTCTCAAACATCAGAACACACTGAGTTTGTTTTGCATTAGGAACACCCACCCCAATTTACATATTCAACACGATAACGAAGTACCACGTGATATCAACGTTATGTGTAGCTACTATAAATAGCGCATCTATCCTCTGTATGGAATCAGTAAACATTTGTCAATAATTGGGAAATGTGACAACATAAGCAATTTGACTCTGGGCAGATAGTAGGGGCCTCGAGGGCAGGTGCCAGTATTGGAAACAGCTGCACCTGTTGGTTTCTCCCATACTACTGTATCAAAGGTGTACCAGGGCTGGATTAACCATGAACAGACATCCAGCAACAGGGCTCACATTGCTCAACCACGTGGTTGATCCTAGAGGTGAGTGTCAGGTGTCATGACTGGTATCTCAGCAACGATGTGCAACAGTCACCTACCAGTAGGACAGCAGGGCAGTTTGATCCATTTCCATATGCACCATACCTTTCGCCTGGGATTCCACAGCCAGAGGCCAACAAGGGTACCCATGATGACAGCTAGGCACTGCAAACAACACTTCATATGGGCCCAAGGAATTTCAGCAATGGATCCTTGACAGATGGAAAAAAGGTCATCTGGAGTGATGAGTCCCATTTCCTGATGCTAAATGGCAGGTTTGCATTTGGCATAAACAACATTAAGTTCTATACCCTGGTTGCACAGTATGGGTTCAACAGGCTGGTGGAAGTGGTGTTATGGTCTGGGGAGCTTTTCCTGGCATGCTCTAGGTCTGTTGTCATCATCTCATAAACACTAAATGGTGAACGCTACAGGGACCTGTTAGCTGACCATCTCCATCCATATCTGCAGGAGGTCTACTACGACCACAGTGCCATCTTTCAACAGGACAACGCACCTTGTCATCGGGCTCGTACAACTACTGAGTGGTTGAAGGAACATGACAACAAATTCGGCACATTATAGCTAACCAAGTGATTGCCATAACTATCATGATACAATCAGTTTGGCCTGACTCTAGCATATAACAGTATCAAGTTAAGCTTCTTTTAAATAATAAGTCTACAATCTGCTGATGTCACAATGAGTTAATGGTTGGCCAGATATATTAATGACTAAATTACCTACATTGCTTATGACATTAGAAGCACTAGTTCTCGAGTAGGTAACCAGCAACATTGATAAATTAGCCATTAATATATTTTTAATTTAATCTGAAAATAAAACTTTAGTATTTCATCATCATCAAATTCCTGACATGTACCCTCAAGGGGTGTACAGGACATGATAGTACTTCATGAAAAATTTACCTCATTACTAACTTCCTATCTACAATATTCCTCCAAATCAGTCTGTTACTTGTCAAGACTCCAACATTATCAGATCTTATATTTCTATCGTCTATGGCACTTTGTACCATATCAATCCATCTATATCTTGGTCTTCCTCTGGATCGTTTTCCTGCCAACCTGGTAGAGAACACTTGTTTTGCTAATCTTTCCTCGCCCATTCTGTTCAAGTGACCATACCGCCTGAGTTTAGCTCTGCTAATGCATTCCTGGATGCTGACAATGTCAAGTTCTTTCCTAATATCCTCATTTTTAATATGATATTGCCATTGATGCCATCTGTTCACGCCTCTAATCTTTCTCAGGAATCTCATATCTGCAGTCTCTAGTCTTTGGTCAAGTGTTTTACTTCTGACCCAGCTCTCAGATCCATAAGTTAAAACTGGTTTGAACACTGTCTTGTATACAGCTAATTTAGTGTTTTGACTAATTTCTTTCTACTCCATATAAATTATTTATTCAGCTGACTTCCAACCATATCAGCTTTACTAATTCTGTTGTCTATTTCCATATTTAATCTACAATCTTTGCTAAAAAAACTGTGCCTAAATAGCTGAAATGTTTTACTTGTTCCACAGGTTCCCCATTCAAAACACAGATGACATTTTCAACGATTCTACCTATTTTCATTGTCTTTGTCTTTTTATTGCTGACCTTCATACCATATCTATTACAACAGTTATTCAATTTAGTCAGAGAATCTTGCAGACTTGTAGCGGATTTATTTAGAAGTATAACATCATCCGTATAAAGCAAAGAGCTGACATTAACATCTCCAATTATGATATCATGTTTAATACCACTTTCCTTCATAATGTGATCCATATAGATAATGAATAACAGAGGGGATAATGTACATCCTTGTCTCACACCAGATTTAACATTAAACCATCTTCCTGTACTTCCTTCATTTCTAACTGCTGACTTGCAACTCCAATAAAGACTAAGTATTGCTTGATATAATGCCCCCACTGACACCATATAACTGTAGTGTATTGAATAGCTTGGCACCTTGTCGTATGCCTTTTCCAGATCGACAAAACTTAAATACAGATCTTTGTTATATTCCCATGCTTTTTCAACTAATTGTCATAAAGTGAAGATCTGATCCTGACAGCCTCTATTTGTCCTGAACCCAGCTTGTTCTTCACCAAGCTTTTCTTCCACAATTCTTCTCAACTGTTTCTCAAGTAAACTGGCATAGATCTTACCAGGAACACTCAGTAGGAAAATACCTCTGTAATTCTCACATTCAGTTTTATTTCCCTTTTTATATATGGGTACTATTAGAGCTCTACTCCAATCATCAGGAATTCATCCCTCTGTCCAGGCCTTCTGAACTATGCAGTGCAGTCACTGTAAGACTTTTATACCACCATACTTCAGCATTTCTGGTCGAATACCATTTACTCCTGCTGCCTTTCCACATTTCAAGCCTTTGATGGCTTTTTCTACTTCAAGTATGGATATGTATTCCTGACCACATGCCTGTTGAGTGTTTTTTACCACTGTGCTATCACTACTTGTTTCATTTAGCAATTTTTCGAAGTAATTACTCCATACTTCAAGGATATATTTTTCTCCCATTTTCATGTTACCTTTATCATCTCTAACTTCTTTTACAGCACTCTTTCCTCCATTTCTAAGCTTCTTCAACAACCTCCAGAATATCTTACCACCTTCTTGATATTTATTTTCTATGTTCTTGCTAAAGTCCTCCCATGACTTTTGTTTAACTAGTTTTACACACTCTTTAGCTTTCTTACATTTGTCTCTGTATTCTGTAAGAGTAAAAGCTGACTTATTTTCCAGGAACTTTTGATATGCTTTCATCTTTTCCTTCACTTCCTCTTTAACTTCCTGTGTACACCATGGAGTTCTGATTTTTTTATCCTTGCAGACAACCTCACCACATGCCTCTCTAGCTGAATAAATCAGGACTTTCTTCAAGGCTTGCCACTGAATCTCCAAGGTTTGATTCCTGTTCACAAACTCTTTCATTTTTTCTTTAATAATCTTTGTGTATTTTAGTCTACAGTTCACATCTGAGAGCTGCTCAACTTTTATTCTCTTTAAAACTTTCTCACATGTCATTCTTTTCAATATGAAATTCAATTTTATCCTCCTCAAGACTAAATAGTGATCACTGCCAATTTCAAATCCTCTGTACACTCTGGTGTCCTGCAACAGAGAGAAAACATCACTATCAACAATAACATAGTCAATGAGACTTTTCTTATTCCTTGCCTCTTCTCTCCATGTGAATTTGTGCATATTTTTATGTTGGAACATGGTGTTAGTAATAAACAGTCCATGTCCTGAGCAGAAATCCAACAGATATTTGCCATTATTATTAGCTTTGCTCTTTTCTCCAAATTTTCCCAAAATATTTTTGTATGTCTCACAATCATTTCCTACTCTACTATTTAGATCCCCAACAAGGATCAACTTTTCCTTTTTCATTGTGTCAGTTGCTTTTTCTAAAGCATCAAAAATTTCCTCCACTTCTACCTCAGTAGAATCTTCTGCAGGACCATATGCACAAATAAGTCTCATTGTCCAGTTCCCCATTCTCATATTTGCCCACATTATTCTACTTGAGACGGACTGCCATTCAAGAAGATAAGCCTTGTATTTTGTGTTGAATACTATGGCCACCCCTTCTTTTCCTTGATTGTCATTGCCTGAATATAACATTTTGTATTTATTGCTCAGAAAGATCTCACCAGATTTTGTCTTTTTTGTTTCAGTCACCCCTATTATGGCGATCTGGTACTTATCTAATTCCTCAGCTAGCTCCATTTCTTTGCTATTCAGGCTTCTTATGTTGATAGTACCGATCTTTAACTCTGATGATGTTGAGTTGGTTGTGCTTTCGGATTTGTTCCAGTAGCTGACTTTTCGCTGTTCACCCTGGTCCCTGTCAAAAACAACAAGGGCCTTGTTTAACCCGGCAAAGCCCCAGACGGCATGAAATTTTGTCATGTTGTACCATCATTTTGTATATTGGTTTAAGCCAATAAGAATACAATTCGGTCGGTTAAATCTCAAATTGTCAGCCATCCTTGTTTGTTCAGTATTCAGGTAGATACCCAACAGGGTGCACCACGAGAAGGTGAGGAAAAAAAAAAAAAATCAGGAAGATTTCCTTAATGCCCTGTGACCATTTTACTCATTGACTTCTCTGTGTCGATTCCATCACTATCCACATTAATAAACTTAATAATCTCCTGACAATGTCTATGGTTAGGAAGATGACTTAAAAAAAAAAAATTGAGACCTATCGCACATATCTCCAGATCCAGATTGTCTGTCTGTATTGGTTGTGTCCTCTTATAAGTTATGTAAGTACTTCTCTCATATTTACTTTCTACTTTTACAGGAAAATCTTCCACTCATTTTAAGAATACTTTGGATTTTAAAAACAAAATTTGCAATCTTTGTATGAACCCCTCTGATGTTATAGTGTTGCTCTTCACCGACGTTTCAATGTCAAATACCATCAAATTACTTGAACATCTTTATATATACTGTATATTATTTTATAATTAAGAATCTGTTAAGTATTTTATTTCCTTACTGTACCCCTAATGTGACAGTTTTTAGAATTTTTGTTATGCTGTTCCATTTCTGTAATAAAGATGACTTTGACACATAGGCAAAAGTTTTAACATTAAAGATTATGCTATTTAATGTGAAATTTTCCATTTCTTTTAAGTTATGTCTAATTACATTATATTCCAATTTTAAAACAAAGTACTGTATAGTTCATACATGAGTTGTAAGACAGCAGCAGCTGGAATTAAAGGCAGTGTAAGAAGATTGTTTGATGTAAAATCAGATGTAAGAAGTACACACTATCTTCACTCTTATTCATAATTTATACGAATTCTATTATGAGAGAAAAGATATAATATCGCAATTAGACTTGATATCACAATTGAAGATATTCAACTCTCAGTTCTTCATTTTATGCAAGTGATGTCATACTTCTAAGTACAAGTCTTCAAACTTGAAAAACTGAATAACTACTGTAAATTTCATATGAAAATCAGCAATAAAAAGACAAAAACTATGAAAAATAAATAGGATCATGGAAAACATCAAGCAATTTTTAGTTAAATGGTAAATTAACTATAGAAATAGATAACAGAATAAGTACAGCTGTATATAGTGGGGAGCTATTTAAAAAAAATTGTGGAATAAATGAAATCAACAAAAACTAGTAATCAACACTAAATTAGTAATATACAAAATAGTATTCAAATCAATTTAATTGCACTAGAGAGAGAGAGAGAATTTAGAAATGGTTAATCACAGATTAGAGACCTCAGATGTGATAGTTCCAAGAAACAATAAGGAAAGGAACTTGACACTGTTGGTGTGATATGTGTGAGCAGAGCTAATTATTATTATTGTATGAGCACATCTCCATGGAGTCCGAAGACTCATTGTGGAAGACCCAATTTATCCACACGCATTCTATCATAATGTGTGGTGTCCTTTGAACTTATTCACAGACAAAGTGCTAAACAAATGAATGTAATAACCCATTCTATTCTTTTACAACTCTCCAAGTGAAAAACTTAATCCTAAACTTCTATTAACCACACTTTTATTCAACTTCCAGGGATGACCCTTTGTTCTTCCTCCTCTAGTTAAGTGCTGAAACATTTCCCCTGCATCAATCCTATAAAACCCTTTAAGTAACTTAAATGTTTCTATCGCATCCCTTCTTTTTCACCTACCAACCAACTTCTGCAGTCCACACACCTTCAAGCTATTCTCATAGAGGACATTCCACAAAGCACTCACTATTTTGGTTGCTTACCTCTGAATCCTCTCCACCACTTCATCACCACCAACAAACCAGACCTGAGCACAATAATACACACACATACGGACACATCAAGGCCTTATAAAGAGAAATAACTTCCTTATCTCTACTTGTTAGTGTGTTCTTCAACAGTCAAATAATCTTATGTGCTACCTTAGCAATATGTTCTCTAAACTTTAACTTTCTATCTACTACCACTCCTAAATCCCTAGCTTCATCTATTTCCTTGAATATAGTTCCATCAATATGGTACAAAGCTTGTAATCTCTTTATCCCAAAATGTTTAACTTTACACTTGTTCACATTAAACTGACATCCATTATCTTTTGCCCATACTGCCAGCCTATCTAAATCATCCTGCAAACTCTCTTCATAGCCTTGATTCACTATTACTGTATATAATTTTTCAACATCAGCAAAGAACTGAATATTTCCTTTCAGGTTATTTTCCATATCATTTATGTACAAATTAAATAGTAGTGTTCTTACCACTGAATCTTGTGGCACACCAGCTTCTACCTGGATTCTGCTTCTCCATACACAACTTTTTATTATCTGTCCAGCAACCACCCTTTTACCACATAACCAGTGTCACATTCATCCCCATTTGTTCTAATTTGTGTAACAGAGTTCAGTATGGTATTTGGTTAAATGCCTTTTCAAAATCCAGCAGTATCATCATGTAGTCATTTCCCTTATCGAATTGAGCTGTCACTCAACTATAAAAAGTTAGTATATTACTAAGGCATGACTGACCCTTCACAAAGCCATGTTGTCCCTTACAGATTATCATATTCTTATCCATCCATTCCTGAATTCTCTTTTTGACCAATTTTTCCGGTACTTTTACCACCACTCCTGAGATACTGACAGGTCTATAATTTGCTACTACAGTCTTAGAACCTCCCTTAATAATATCAGATGGTATGGTCAGAAACAAAAAAAGAAGGAGAAAAGTTAGCAAAACAGGTGTCTGATGCCAGGAATGGCAAGAAAAAGACCACAGGAAGACTAATACCTAGGTGGATTATTGCAGTAGTGCCTGATCTTGAGTATGGATGGCAAGTGCTTCACCTCTGTCATATCTTACAATTCAATACTGAAGTCCTAACAACCAATTAATTTGGAAGAAAAATGTTGATAGGAACCTAATAATAATTGAAACTTAATGATGTAATAGTATTATAGAATCTTGTATATCTCTTGAGAGTACATACCAGTAATTTGATGATGATCATGCTAATACTGAAATTTTTGATCTAAGTTTGGCTCATCAATGCTCAACTTATTCATATAGTTGTTTTAACCATGCAATTTCCTGAGTTTGTCTGTTGTGATTCATAATCTATACTACATTTGCCAATTCAATGTTAGTTATGATATTTAAAGCTCACATATATATATATATATATGATGAAGTCGGCATTTCCGATGAAACTAGTAGTGAAGCCTTATTAAATCTCTTGACTTTTTTTCTCGGTGTTTAAGTCAGTTAATAATTTTAAACAAACACATATATATACACAGTCATACCCCGACTTACGCGAATCTGGAGTTACATGGTTTCTTATATGTACGTATTCCCGTCACGCCTCACCACTAGTCGTATCTTTCCGGCGCTGGCCGCATTCGCCAGTGTCGCACATGCTGTGAACAAGCACTGACATGTTTCGTGCGGTCTCCATTCATACAAGATTTTTATAGTCTACAAACCTTACGATTGTTTAATGTTATGTTCTTGATAAAAATTTTATCACATAAAAAATAATAATGTCGCCCAAAAGAAGCAAGTCCGATTCTTCTACAGCTAGTAAGAAAAGAAAAACATTCAAAGTGTACTACACATGCCGTTCATTTGCAAGTCTGCATGAAGCTATGAGGCAAAATGAGCAACTGTCTGTTAAAGAGTTTTGGAAACAGTTTAATGTTTTAGATGCAGTAAGGATTATCAGAAATTCTTGGGGTGTCTCCAATATCGGAGACTCTTCGCTACTGAAGAGACCAAAACCTCAGATTCAGTTTTACCAGAAAAGCACATGACAATTGCAAAATTAACAGAAGGCCTCAGCTTAATTAAGAAAGGTTTACAGATTTTGGAGGACATAGATTCTAACAAGGAACGAATTGTAGCCACAAGGCAAGGAATAAAAAAATCACTGGCTTGCTATGAAGAAATTTTGCGTGACAAGAAAAAGACATTATGCTGTCAGACGAATCTGTTAGATTTTATGAAACCATCGACATCGAAATAACTTTCTTTTTTTTTTATGTATGAAAAACTACAATTATGATTATATTTCTTAAAAAATATAGGTGTTTTTATAAACCTTTGGTCCCAATTATATGTTTGTATATATAAATTACATGCAAAATTATACCCCGAGTTAAGCGAATTCGACTTGCGTGCTTTTCGTTGGTCCCACCTACCGAGTAACTTCAGGGTATCACTATATATATAACTATCACAAATAGCATTCAAATGTTCTTACTAGATTTCTTATTTGACTTTTTTCCTTTTAACCTTTCATTTTCTTCAGCTTGTCGAAGAGAATCTAATGATGTAACAATGGGGAAAAGAGTCACAACATTGTGGCAAGATGGACTAGTTGTTTGCTCTAAAACAGGAAGGGGGCTGTGGCTTCTTTCTTTCTTTAATGGAAGAGCTGAAGACTTTGGACTATACCCAGTAAACAGACTTATGCCCGAAACTGAGAAAACACACATATTGTAAGATAATATAAAAATCCATATATAATATAAAATTAATCCAACTGTGATTAATAATTAAGTATATTATACATGAGGTCATTCCAGGAGTTCTGCACACTATGTATGGCCAGAAGCAAGATGTAACCAGTTGTAAGTCAGACTGAAATAAGACTTCAGGAGAGAATTTGAATCAGGCATCACAGATGTCAATGCAAGGATTCATACTTCACATGAAATACCTGATCTTGAGGAAAAGTATGAATGGCGAGTGCTTCACCTCCACTCCCATACAGAGTTTAATCTGTTCTGCAAGCTGAAAGATCCACTTCATAGGAAACATTTCACTACTACTGGCAGGATTTCTGTTGAAGCGTCCCAACTTATTAAATGCACAAACAAAAAAAATCTATTGACAGGAACAAGACTTAAACATTGGGCAGTAGTGATAAAGCAAGATGAAGATTATACTGAAAGTCTTGTAAGTGTATTTTATTAAATAACTGTTCGGTTTAACAACAGAAATAGTGTGTGCAGAACTTTTTGAAATGACCTTTGTACTTTTTTTTTTTAAAGAATATAGTATGATGAGATAATGGTGAAAACAAGGTATCTCTATTTTAGAAACTAAAGCTTTAACTACAGGTTATGATTAGTTCCACAAGGAAGAACCATTTGTTACAATTAATAATGAAACAGAGAATAATACTGTCACTAGGAAGGATAAAACAGCAATAACCATAATGGCTGTAGCTAAAGGAGATTTTGCATGTACTTCAAATCTTTATTATTGGAAGAGGGAAAGCAAGTATAATTAAAACATTATCAAACTGATATGAGAAAGATATACTGTGTGAGGAACTCATAGTTAACAAAAGCTTGGTTATCAGGGAGCAAGTATTATCAGTTCATAGTGCTTCCTTGGATGCTTTAGGGATTGTGATTTTACAATGCAAAACTGACAGAAGTGTATTTAAATATTGCAAATCTGAGCTAATAATCAAAAGCAAGGATCTTAATAAAACAAGTTTAACAGAGGTGCAGTGCATACCGATATTTAGGATATATAGATGACCTGTTTTCATCATGTAAAACATGCTAAGAAGAGGGAATACACTATACCTAATGCAGCAAATCATCTTCTTTGTTAAAACATATCAGCAATGCCTGTTAAAACTCATTTTCAGTGTCTCTAGCAACAATATTCTAGATGACATGCTGTTATCATCAACATGTAAAACATACAACAGAGAGGGAACATACTAGACCTACTATAAGTCATGTGTTATTCCCTTATGCTCTTCTGTTAGAACTAATGGAGTTTCATAAAATAACTAATCTGCAGAACTAGCCTTTGCCTAAAACAATTATGAGTGAAGGATAATGGCCTAATTTTAAAATGTCATATCAATTTTTTTTTTTTTTTTTTTTTAAACACATGCCACACTGCACCTTTCTCAACACATTATCTGTAGTTTTTCAGTTAAGCCATCTCTCTTATCAACATTATCAGGATGCACAAAAAAGTTATTTATTACATTATGACATGTGTGCTGCTTCCTCCCAATGCACACCTTATATGCTACTTGAAGTCTACTCCTACCTCAATGCAGATGGCAAGTAATGTGTTTATAGATGTAATGAAGGGCTTAGGTATTTGTGATTATTTATAGCATATCATGATATAAGCAACATTAAAGAAACAAAATAAGTATATTAATTTGTTAATCTTTTGCTGGTTTTCAAACTAGCATGGACAATTGATTTGATTAATTAGATAAGGAAAAGGAGTAGCGTGGAACAACTTTGAACTTCAACTTCAGGAATATTCACTTAAGTATAAAATAACTGTAAAGATGTTTATAATGAGATTTAAACATACAATACTTATTAATGCTGGGATCATTATTGTTTAATTTGTATTGTAATGATAGAACTGGCTTAAGTAGAGATATGTAGTTGTTTGTAGATGAAGCAAAGTTGGATAGAACTATGAGGAGTAAAACAGATGTAGCCTTATAAAAAGATCTGAATAAACTGTTTCATTGTGCATGTAAGTGAAGCCACCAGTTCAATGCTGCAAAGAGAAATTTTGAAATTTGGTATGCAAGGATGGGATGTGGAGTAGATGAGTGGGGATTGACTGTGACCTGAAGTTTGGGGATGGGGGGGGGGGTCACTGCCAGAATTGCAAGGACATCATAGCAGATTAATCTAAATGATGAGGAGAACCTTAATATGTAGAAGCAAAGAGGTTATGGCTCAGATCAGTTAGCAGGTGACTACCAGATCTGTGCACATAGTTTATATATGGCCTTGTTCAGGTTGCATATGGACTATGTGCACAGATCTGGTCACTGGCATTCAAGAAGTTGAGGATATCTTGGAGTGTCCAAAGACGATTGACTAAGGCTGAGCATAGTCTCTAGAATATGGGATATGAAGATGGATTAAGAACATCATTTGTAGAGCCTTGTGACAGGAGAAGTGAGGGGGAGGGATGTGATTGAGACATAAGCTGGTGAGGGTTTGTTACCAGCTTAATATAGAAATTTTTCATAGAATGAAGGGAGAGAAAGAAGAAGAACAATAGGAAATTTCTAGAAGCTGTCTAAAGAGAGAACAGGGAGTGAGGAATGGTTCTTTGCAGTGAGAGCTGTTGGTGAGTGGAATACATTGCCTGAGAGCGTGGAAGCTGAGTTTAAGGCAAAGTTTTATGATCTTTATATATGACAGTGGAGAACTCTTGCAATCTCTTTTGACCTGATGCAGGTCAAACGTTAATAATAAAGAGAAATTAGAATGTAAAGTTCTTCATTTTGTAGCAAAATATATCATCATCATCATCAAATTCCTATGTACCCTCAGGGGGTGTACAGGATAATTATGACAGTATTACATGAAAAAGTTACACCATTATTAACTTCCGATCAACAACTTTCCTCCAAATTAATCTGTTATCCGTCAAGATTTCAATATTATCAGATCTTATATTTCTGTCTTTTAAGGAACTTTTTGCTATGTCAATCCATCTATATCTTGGTTTTCCTTTGGATATTTTCCCTGCCAATATGGCAAAAAACATTTGTTTTGCTAATCTTTCCTCTCCCATTCTGTTTAAGTGACCATACCACCTGATATTAGCTCTGCTTACACATTCCTGAATGCTAACAATGGCAAGTTCTTTCCTAATATCCTCATATTTAATGTAATACTGCCATTCCATTTGTTCACACCACTAAACATTCTCAGCACTCTCATATCAGAGGTCTCCAGTCTTTGATCAAAGACTTATTTCTAACCCAGCTATCAAGATCCCTAAGCTAAAATTGGTTTCATCAGTCTTGTATACAGCTAATTTAGTGTTTTGACTAATTTCTTTCTACTCCATATAAATTATTTATTCAGCTGACTTCCAACCATATCAGCTTTACTAATTCTGTTGTCTATTTCCATATTTAATCTACAATCTTTGCTAAAAAAACTGTGCCTAAATAGCTGAAATGTTTTACTTGTTCTATAGGTTCACCATTCAGGATACAGTTGAGGTTTTCAGTGTTTCTGCCTATTTTCATTGTCTTGATCTTTTTATTGATGATTTTCATAGCAAATTTATTACAACAGTTATTCATTTTAGTCAGGGAATCTTACAAACTCATACTGGATTTATTCAGAAGTATAACATCATCTGCATAAAGTAAAAAGCTCAGATTAACATCACCAATTTTGACATGAGATTTAATACCACTTTCCTTCATAATGTGATTCATATAGATAATGAATAACAGTGGAGATAATATGCATCCTTGTCACACACCTGAATTTACCTCAAACCATCTTCCTGGACCTTTTTCAAGTTTAACTACTGACTACAGCTTAAGTAGAGACTATGTATTGCTTGATATAATGTCCCATTTACATAATATAACTGTAGCATTTTGAAGAGTATTCCACTTGACACCTTGCCATATGCTTTTCCTGATCTACAAAACTTAAATATAACAAGGATTTGTATTTTTCCAAGATTTCTCAACTATTTGTCTTTAAGTGAAACTCTGATCCTGATCACCTCTATTTGGCCTGAATTTTTCACAGGCTTCTCTTCCACAATTATTCTTAGCCATTTCTCATGCATAAATCTTACCAGGAACACTCGGTAAGGAAATGCCTCTATAATTCTCGCATTCAGTTTTATTTTCCTTTTTACAGATGGGTACTATGAGGGCTATGCTTTAATCATCTGGAAATCTCTGAACCCTCTGACCAGGCCTTCTGAATTATGCAACAGCCACTATAAAACATTTATACCTCCATATTTGAGGATTTCTGGCCAAATTTCATCTATTCCAGCTGTTTCCACATTTCATGTTTTTGATGACTTTTTCTACTTCAAGTATGGATATGTAAACCTGACTGCATTCCTGTTGGCAAAATATAAGGGTATCCTATTATGTAGGTAAGGATGAGCTCAAAACAATAGACTATAAATGACCAGTAACTAATGGCGCAGTTCAACATAAAATTTTCTAAAAAAGGGTAGCAAAAAAGTCAAATGGAATTCTGTCATTAATTTTCAAGACCTCTGTTCAGAGACCTCATGGGGTATTTAATTCAAGTTTGAAGTCTGCAGTTCGCTGTGGTGGGTGGATTGAGTGGCAGATGCAAGAAATTGTGGGGTAGGTGCCCTCCCTTGATGAGTCTTTGGACTCCCTGGAGGTGTCACATAATGATAATAATAAATGAGAGTTATGAGAAAGATTAGGGGAATGAAAAGACTGCATCAATGGCAAAATCATATTAGAAATAAAGATATTATGAAGGATTGTTAGCTTTCAAGAATGTGTGAGCAAAGCTAATCTAAGGTAGTATGGCCCTTAGATTAGCTCTACGGAATTGAAACAGAAAAGTTAACAAAACAAACAGGTGTTTGATGCCAAGATGGCTGGAAAGAGACCGAGAGGAAGACCAAGTTCTAGGTGGATTGATTCAGTCAGAAGTGATTAGAAGAACAAAATGTTAGGTATGACAGTATTTGAGTGCTGACAAGTAATAGACTAATTTGGAGGAAAATTGTTATATAAGATTATTAGTAATGTAAACTTATTCATGTAGTGCTGTCATAGGCCTGAACACTCCTTGAGGGCACATATCAGGAAATTGATGATGATAAAGATACTGATATGCTAGAGAAAGTGCAGAGGAACATAACTCTCTTATCCACTCATTTCAGATATCCATCTGGAATGAGTGGATAAGAGAGTTATGTTCCTCTTATGAGATAAGAGGAAGGGATAAGATAAGAATATCCATAAGATATAAGAATATCTTATGGATATTCTTATGAGAAAAGTTGGATGCTGTAGGTTACAAAATGTTAGTGATAAGTCAAATAAAAGTAGATTTAACTTACAGTAGTGTAGTAAATAAATTGAATTATTTTACACTGTGTACTACAATTTTATACTAAAGGACATTGTTTTAAAATAAACTGGCTGCTGAAACATTGTATATTGCTTAACCTCCCTACTGGCAAGGTGGATGAAATAGTGAGACCGAATTGCACTTCTTATCTATGTTATTCAACGGGTGTTATGGAATCGTAAACAGATTTAGCTGGATGTCTATAGATGTCATGGGGTTGGAGGAGGAGGGGTTAAGGAAATTAATAACTTAGACTTGGCAATAACTAAAAATATTTAATTATTACTTCCTATATTTCACCGAAGTTAAACTGGCGTCTTCAGGGATTAATACACTGGTATTAAACACGTGCATGAGGGCACGCTTCAGTAACAAAGATGGAACAGGAGAAATACAGGAAGACCCAAAGTCTTATAATTACACCACCTATTGGCTTTGGTTGAGTTTTCTTCGTCATTGGGATGACCGTCTGCTGATGTGGGTTTCTCATATGAGGGACAGTTTGATACATCCATATTTGTTTAGGTTGGGATAGTTGGTAGGAGCTGCAGCAGATTCAAGGAAAAGCCTCTTGAACTTAAATTTGCTTCAATGGAATAAGGTGGCTTTTGTCCATTGGATCCTGTGCTAGGTATCTAGGACAGTGGTCTGCTAATCCTGAGTGGCTATAGTGGCAGAACTGGATGTAATCCTGGTGCTCTGATATGCAGATGTTGGTTGCCCTACCTGTTTATCCATAATATGAAAGGTTACAGCTGTAGGGTACCTGGTATACTCCAGGTAAATCCAGAGGTTATAGTTGGTCTTTGGGGGGAGCAGATAAGAGCTGCTTGCTTCTTGTGTGGTTTATAAGTGGTGTCACAATATTGTGCTTTTTTAAGATCTTGGCTGCCTTTTCTGAAATGCCATGAATATAGGGGATGGTAATGGATTTGCTGTAATCTATGTTTGGAAGGGGAGGAGGAGGAGGAGCAGTGTGGGTATGTGTTGTTAAAATTCTCCTCCCCTTCCAAACATAGATTACGGCAAATCCATTACCATCCCCTATATTCATGGCATTTCAGAAAAGGTGGCCAAGATCTTAAAAAAGCACAATATTGTGACACCACTTATTAGCATATACCATTGGCAAAAAAAAGTTGTTGTTTTTTATATGGGTGAATTCTGTGTTGAGTGAAATATTGCCTGAGCAAATTAATTAATTAATTATGCCTGGTGGACTAAGGTTTTTATAGTTCCAAATTGTTGGGAGGGAGGGATGATATGACTGTTGATGGATGTGTCTATCTATGTGTGTGTGTGTGGGTTTTCTGTAGACTGTGAAGGTCAGAGATCCAGTTGGTTGTCTTGTAACTAGGGTGTCTAGGAAGGGAGACTGTTTTACTTTCTGTTTCATTGTGAATGGGATCCTTGGATGTGGGGCTGTTCAAATGGGATAGGAAAGTGTGTAAGGTGTTCCAGCTATGTGGCCAAATTGCAAACACATCATCCACAGTGTAGCCAAATAGTAGGTTTAACGGGGAGGGGAATTTAGGGCATTCTTTTTAAATGTCTCGATCATCAAGTTAACCGGGGGGGGGGAGCCCAAGGCCGTACGCTCTATTTGTTCATAAAATTTTCCTTGCCAAACAAAATAGCCTGAATTCATAGTGAACTGAAACAGGGCTGAGATATCAAGAGGAAATTCTGTGTGTGGCATTTGTGAATAAGGAGAAGACATCAAAACTGACCATTAAATCAGTGTCGAGTGTGCGGTCTTGTATACTGGACTTAAAATGGGCTGAGTTTTTGATATGTGATATGGTATTGCCAGTAGCACAGGAAAGCACTATGGCTAAATACTTAGCTAGTCTGTAGGTGGGTGAGTCTATAGCATCTATAATTGGGCATAGAGGTACATTCTCTTTATGGATTTTTGGAGGTCCATAAATACAGGAGATCTGGAATTATAGGGTTTTAGTTTACTGGTCATACCTGCTGGCCAGGAAGCAATATTTTTAGCAGTCTATGGATGGTTGTAATCTGTGTGTAGGTGGAGTCAAAATTTTGTAGGCAATAGGTGGATCGGTCTTTAACATGTTCATTGCCAATCAAGCGATATCGCGTGATGCGAGTTCTCACCTGTCGGCCGATCACGCGTTATCGTGTGGACGTGCTAACTAAATAAAAAAATTAAAAAAATTTGGCCACCACACGAAATTCCAATTTTCAGCTTGGCAATGAAAGTGTTAAGAAGGGTGATAATTTTTTTAATATAATCTGTATAGTTCAAAATGACAGTAGCATCATAATAAATTTAGTTTAATCCTTTATCCAAGTGTAAGCAAACAAAGTTTGCACCTGAAAATATCTTCAGGACTGAGGTAAGGTGGTGCAACTCCGAGCAAAGGTGGATCAAGACCTCATCACTTCTTGTCTCAGTATCTCACATAATGCAAGGAACATCTCCTTGCAGACATGTATACTTCTATGCATTAAGGGAAGGGCCACTACCTAGACTGGTTTCGACCTTTATTGAGGTCTCGTCAGTGGGAGGCAGACCTAAACATGGAGATACTAAGGCTGGTGCCTGGTGTTGTACTACCTTACCTCAGTCCTGAAGATATTTTCAGGTGCGGTTGCTTACACTTGGATAAAGGATTAAACAAAATTTATTATAGTCTAACCAAGTGCAAAATAAACTTCTGACAGTAGCATTGCCCTTGTTTGCTTTCATGGTTATTATTATTATTTTTTTGTTATTTCATAGATGTAGAAGGGTTATTTCTTATATTCTCTGTTGGGTAGGTTGCTTGCAGGAAGTTTCACCTCTGACAGCACATTGGCTATGTCAAGCCTAATATTATTGGCCTCACTGGCAGGAAGGTTGTAGATTTTACACTTGATCAGGATTTTCATGATCCAATATATCTTGTCAACAACTATTTATCACAAAATACTACATACTAAAATTATTTATTTATTTCTTGTCAACAACTGGTTATCACAAAATACTACATACTAAAATTATTTATTTAGTAAAGAGGCATTAAAATTTGTCACAAAGCACTGAACAGACTTGTCACTACACAACTCAAACCAAAATTCTGGCTTTATGCTAGCGATTTTCTTCATAGTTGCAAAATGTGAATCCTGTTCATAAAAGATCTGCATTACTAAAAAAAGAAAAAATCAGAAGTGGATCTGACAGAAAATCCAGACTTTTGGACTATGGAATTACTAAATCAAATGAAAGAAAAACAAATAATTCTCACATATTTTTCTATAAACAAGGAATAAATATAAACAACCTAACTCATCCTGAACAAGAAACAAGAACAATTTAATACAAAAAAAAAAAAAAAAGTGCATGCAGTAACCAACCAAATCCAACCTCTTCGGTATAGACAAAGCCCTTTGGTCAAAAAGACCTGGGCTCGATTCCTGTCAGTCATGAGGAACCTTAATCTGGTCTCTTTCAATGAAAGGTAAGTTATGTTATGTGGATTGCTATGGACAAATCAAGCAAAGTCGATTGTAACATAATCGACAAATGATTATGTTATAATCATTTTCAATTTCATTTTCAAATGATTATGTTATAATCAAAGTCAGTCTCATATGGAGGTAGGGGATTTTTTCACCCAGAAACTTGGGTTTTATGTCCCCCCCCCTCCCAGAACAGGTAAACTAGCCCCGTGAACACACATGGATTACAGTCATGAATACATCCCAGCTATATGCTGATCCTGAGCCTGGATAAAATTGGGGTGGTGGTGGGGGAGGGGGCAATAGTGAACTATCCTGTAAAAAAATCTCACCAGGAACACTTTGCAGGCAATGCCTACAAAGTCACCTAGGGTCGGAAATGACTGAAAGGGAAAACCGCCACCATATATTTATTTAGACTTGACTCTTTCATTAACAAGCAAGCATTTTCAACTAGTTCCTTAACATTTTGTTTAAAATACAAAAATATAAATCTTCTGGCTATGGTTTATAGAGGTTATAAAACAGACAATAAAGGTTTTCAACTTTATCAAAACTATTTGGTCTTTCTTCTAAACTAAGTATCACTAGTCTATGTCTATTAATTAATTTTTTTTTTTTTAATAAAGAGAATTACAAGTGTGAATTCTGTGTGAATTAAGTTACTGAAATAGTACAAGCGACTTGAAAGAAACTTATATATTGCTCTCTATATGTACTATCACCTACTATATTTGAAGAAAAAATATTTGTTCTAAATAAATAATCATACCTAATGGAGGAGACTTGACTGCTTTCTGCCCAGTAGCACCCTAAAAACAATTCAAAAAGAGGGGAGGGGGGAGAAAGTAACAATTTATATCAAACAACTCTGGAAAGACTAATTTGATGTGGTAGTTCAAAGTAACAACAATGACCATAACCATTTAAATATAAAATTCACAACAATTAGGCTAATAGGTTAGAATGACTGGTGTAATTATTGTCATGTAATTTAATTAATAAAAAGAGGATTCCCAACATGTTTTGCTACTTCTTTCTCTCTTATATAACTTTATTGCAGTAACAGATATATTTAAATAAATGTAGGGAAATAATATATGCAAATGCAGTACATGAACCACTGATAATGGAACAGTAATTGATTCATATGTGCTGTACATATATCAACTATCTCTACTTCTTATGCATGTCAATGATTGTTTGAATAGTTGATAAGTGAGATGGAACTGTAGGATGTAATTGTGGAGTTCCAAAAGTTACTGACCTCATGAATAGATCCTACATGTGATTCCTATTTAGGATTTCATGTGAATGGATAATTTCACTTTTGAATCTTTGAGAAGATGCAAGAAATTTTCTAAATAACACACTGTGGCTTAGATATATTCACTTGTCTCACAAGTGACAAAGCTATTCTGTTCTTATAAATTTCATAATATCTACTTTGTATTATCTTTCAATATGCATAATACTCCATTCTTTAGAGTAATGATATTGCCAAATTCCTGGAAGATGATGGAAAGATTATGTACAGATATAAGCAAGACTTGGATAGATTTCTAGAAATAAGTTTTCTAGTTTTTTGCTGTTAGGTCTAAAAAGGGCAATTCATTCTTTTTCTTTCAATATTGATAGAAAATTGAATCTGCTGTGAATATTGTGGAAGAAGAGAGAGAATTAGATAATTTTTGTTGATTATGTTTTCAAATGAAACTATCATCAGTTTATTTCTTCCAAACAGAAGATTTAAGATTGGATGAGATAACTAAATTATTTCATTCTGGTGAGTGATTTTTTTAAAATAGTTAGCCATAAAAATGTATAGATAGAAAATTTTTAAAATCTGTAACATTTATTTTTAAGATGTATATAGGCGCACTAATCGAATTTGGGTATCGAAAAAAAATGACACTCTCTCTTCAACTGGGATACAATTTAAGTTACAATCAGAGGACCTGATTGTAACTTAAATGTCATCCTCTGAATCCAAAACTCTTGAATCTATTGTTTCTTCTACTACATGAGTAGAAGAAAGGCATTTGTCCTTCAAGAATTCAAGAAATTCCATTCACTTACTGTTTCACTGTTTCCTACTCCCAATTTACACTGCTGTAGTTAAAATCTCCCGTAATGATCGCTAATTTTGCACTTGCACCAAACTCAACTTCCTAAACATTTCCTGCTCCTCAAACTCTGTATTATTCCCTGGCCTACAGAAACATCTTACTAAACATTCTGTTCTGCCCACCTCCAACCACACATCATATACTCTCAAAACCATTAATGTCATTTCCCTCCAAATCCTCTGCTCTGAGAGGTCACAACTTGTCACTTATCATAAGCAATACTCCATTACCACGTTTGTCCTTCCTATTCTGCCAAAATATACTATATCCTGTAATCTTTGGACAGGCAGGTTATCAATGCCACTAATTCATTTCCTTTGTTCCTGATACTCCTAGATTTGTATAAAGAAACATCAATAAATTGCTAATATTTCTATACCTATTATTATTCTTCACTCCAGATTCCATTTCTTTCAGTTCTAACTGCTAACTTACAACTTAAATATAGACTATGTATTGTTCTGTATCCCATATTCCATATTCTGTATTCCATTTATCCCATATAATGTACTATTTTTAAAACCCTTTTTTTTTTTGGATACCTCGTTGTATGCCTTTTCTAGATCTACAAAACTAAGTACTAAACCTGTTATATTCCCATGATTTCTCAACTATTTGTCATAAAGTGAAAATCTGATCTTAACAACCTCTATTTGATCTGAACCCAGCTTGCTCAAGTTTCTCTTTCACAACAATTTTTCTTAGCTTCTTTTAAAGTATGCTTGCATAAATCTTACCTGGAACACTTCGTAGAGAAATTCCACTGTAATTCACACATTCAGCTTTATTCCCTTTTTTTTTTTTTTTACAGATTGATATATGACTATTCAGCTCTAATCATCTGGAATTCAACCTTCTGACCAGGCTATCTGAATTATGCAATGTAGCCACTGGAAAAGTTTTCTACCTCCATATTTGAAAATTTCTGGTCAAATATCATCCACTACAGCTGCCTTTTCACATTTCAAGTTTTTGATAGCTTTTTCTACTTCAAGCATTGATATGTACTCCTGTTTGCATTCCTCTTGAAAATTTTCTACTGCTACTCTGTCACTGCTTTTTTTTTTATTTAACAGTTTTTCAAAGTAATTACTCCAGACATCTACGATATCCTAAATCCTCAGTTTTAATGTCGCATTTATCATCTTTGATTATTCTTACAGTACTCTTTCCTCCATTTCTAAACTTTTTCAATAGCCTCCATAACATTTTGCCATCTTCCTAATATTCATTTTCTATATTCTTACTGAAGTCTTTTTCCCATGACTTTTTTTTTTTTAGCTACTTTATACACAGCTTAGCTCTTACATTTTTCTCTGTATTATTTTAGGGCATCTGCTGATTTATTTGCTTATATGCTTCTTTTCCAGAACAACTTCTTTAACTTTTTGTGTTCACCATGATGTTCTTATTTTTTGATCTTTGCAGGTAAGTTCATGATATGCCTAGCCATTAATCAATCAATAATTTCTTCAGAGTTTACCACTGAAACCCCAAGATTTGGTTCTTGTTTTTAAACTTATATAGTTGAGTCTACATTTTACCCATAAAAGCTGCGCAACTTTAGTTTCTCTTCAATGTGATATTCATTTTTATCCTGTATAAAACTAAGTGATGGTCACTTCCAATTTCAAATTCTCTATATGCTCTTGTATCCTGAATTGGCATGAAGATATCACTATCAACAATGACATAGTTCAATAAGACTCTTCTTATTTCTTCTATTCACATGTACTTGTGCACATTTTTATACTTGAACATGATATTAGTAATTACTAGTCTGCATTCTGAGCAGAAATCCAACAGATACTTAACATTATTATTAGCCTTGCCCTTTTTTCTCTTGCCCAAATTTTCTCTAGATGTTTTTGTATAACTGGTGGGATTTATTTCCACTCTGTTGTTTAGATCTTCAACAAGGACCACTTTTTCCATTTTCTTTATTAATGACTGGAAAAATTCCTTCACCTTTTCCTTAGGAGAACTTTCTGTGTGATCTTATTTGAGCCTTTGCACAAATAAGTTTCTCTGTCCATTTTGCCATTTTGAAGTTTTGGCAACATAACTCTACTTGAAATTGTTTTCCAATCAAGAAGTTTATCTCCATGTTTGGTGTTGTATGTTAGCACTATTCTTTTCTTTCCTTGATTGTTGTTCTTGCCTGAATATAACATTCTATACTTATTATTTAGTAAGAGCTCACTTGTTTTTGTCTTAGTGATGCTAATTATGTTCAAGTGGTACTTTTCCAGTCCTTCTGTAAGTTCAAATTCCTTTCCAGTAATGCTTATTTTATCGATGGTTCTTCTAGAAGAAGAACCATCGATAAAAGTCAGCTACTTTGTTCAAGTAGCTGACTTTTCTGTATTTGCCCTGGTTCCCTGATGAAAACAGCGGTGGCCTTGTTTTCAGGCGATGCCCAAGCTGGCATGAAATTTTGTCATGTTGTACCATCATATGCATTTCTGGTTTAAGCCAATAGGGAGTACAATTTGGTCAGCTAAGTCTCAAACTGCCAGGCATCCTCATTCATTCAGTACACAGTGGATACCTATTAATGGAGTGCATCACATGAAAGTGAGGACTGGACGTTATTTCAGAAGCCCCAGTCAATTCTTTGCATTCCTTAAAGTTGATGTAGAGGTTTCATCCCAGTTATTTGGCTTTGACCCTTAAGTGACCATTTCTCGTATCATTTTTTTTTTATCTCCATCTCTCCTGTTCAAAACTCTTCTTTTTGTTTTTCTTATTTCAAAAAACAAAATAATATATCCTTAGTCTCCTTCTAATGTAATGCTGAGATAATGTAAACCTTGATCCCTTGTTTATTTGGACTCAACTGTTGAAAGTTTTTCCACTTAGTTATATTATAAATTAAAGATATCAAGAAATTATATACTTGGTTTAATCCTTTATCCAAGTGTAAGCAAACAAAGTTTGCACCTGAACTATTTTCAGGACTGGGTAACTTGTATACAGAAGCTAATGACTTCACATCACTTGCCTTAGTATCCCATAATGCAAAGCACATATCCTTATGGGATATATATATAATGCTGTGCATTATGGGAAGGGTCACTACCAGACCAGTTTCGACCTGTATTGAACTTCAACCCACTGAAAATTTGCCCCAGTCCTGAAAATAGTTCAGGCGTAAACCTTGTTTGCTTACACTTGGATAAAGGATTAAACCAAGTACATAATTTCTCGGTATCTTTAATTTATTGGTCTCAACTATTTAAGGTCAAATTGGGAATTCAGTTGAAGATAGATGAATATGATATGTTTGTAACTTGCTATACACAGAAATATTATCACATTTAAACATGGTTCATATCAAAGTTTCTGGAACAAAAAAGTTATGTGAAACTCTAATGTAAATAAATAATTTGCTGACTTTAATTAATTATTTACAGTCTGACATTTCATCAACTCAAGCTAGCATTATCAGAGGCACTTTAACAATACACAGCAGTGAAAACAGGGAATGAAATGAGCTCAAAAACAAGGAACAGTCACGTGCATGGATTGTGATGATAACCCTCTTCATGGTGATTTCTCTTATTAATGCATGATTTCTCTATGCATGATCACACCATTAGTCATGTTGCAGTTAATCAGTTCTGCAGCACTTGTGCTACTTCCAGGAAAAATGTTGTTTTAAATTAGGATTTGTGAAATAGCCTGACTTCTTCCATCAGATGAAATGGTTTTCCTCCAAAGCACGTGGTTCAAGTCTGCTTTATGGTTGTCCATACTGGACGTTTTTTAAATATTTTTTTTAGACCAAGTTTACTGAGTTCTACGCTGACAGGGGATGCTATAGACACCTAGGAGAAGAGGATCTTGGCAATCCTTCATTTTATTATTATTATTAACTCTCAATGAATCACTGACCTCAAGGGAGTTAGTGATTCATTAGGGAAAGCCATACTATCCACATCATACCTGTTCTTGAATTCATTCATACTGCTTGCACACATCACATCCAGCGGCAATACATTCCAATCACACACCATTCTATGAGAGAAAAATCTAGCCATCAATCCCTTCTTTGATAGCATTCATTATCAACTTTTAAGCATGCCCTTATATCCTTTCCTCACAATCCATAATGAAAAATTCCATCTAATGAAATCCTGTATGACCCTTTCAGAAGTTTGTAAGTCTCAATCATATCACCCCTCTTTCCTCTGTTTGCTAATGTCTGAAGTCTACAAATTCTCAATCTGTCTTTGTAATCAGTATTCCACAATCCTGATATCATTTTTAGCACACTCCTTTGCACTCTCTCTCTCTCTCTCTCTCCAATGTATCAGAATCACTATGAAAATCAAGAACCCAGACCTGTGCACAATAGTCCAAGTGAGATCTTATCAAGGCCTTGTAAAGAGGCAAAATGACTTCCCTATCTTTACATGTCAAAGTTTGTTTCAGCATTGTCATTATTCTCTGAGTTGTATTATTTGTTGCTATGTGTCACAAGTGAACATAGCAGTAGATTTGAACTGTGCTAAAAAAAAGTGTTTTTAATTAGTATATAGTGTGGCTTTTTGTTGCAAATTGTGCTGTATTTTTTTTCAGTTTGGATGCAAGTGTCCTTTAGTGGTGGTGGTGTTGAAATTTTTTGTTATACTGTGTTTTGATACCTGTTTGTTGTACTGCTTCAGCTTCTAAAGATGGCATCCATAAAGAAAAGTACATCAGCTCTGCTTTGGATTTTTCGCAGTGGATGCATTGCAAAAACTTCTATATGTATGCATCAAAAAATGTGAAAGATTAGTGGATTGTTTGGGTAAACGAGAAGAAGGAAAGCATTAACATATGTGAAAAGTGTCTGGATAGATTAGAGTGATTAGAAATGGGAACAAATGTCGGGACTGTAGTAGAAGAGCTTTGGCAGGAGTTAGTGAAAATGAAAAGCAAAATGAAACATTTGGAGGACGATATTAAACATCTAAAGGAGAGATTGGCTGATGATAAGGAGAAAGAGAAAGTAAATATTATGAATAAAGAATCAAAGGATAGTCATATATCAGTGTATGGGGACTCAGTCATTAGAGGTGTGATTACTAATAAAGCACCAAACATGCTTTCCTGGTGGAACAATGAGGCAAATAACCAATGTGTTGCAGAAAAAGAAAAACTGGGTATCAAAATTAGTAGTAGTCATGGCACAAATGACTTAGTTGGGGAGAAAAAGAATGTTGATAGAAACTTGAGGAATTTGTTGCAGCAGGTAAAGAAGAATAGTGTTGGTGTTGTTGGAAAAGTTGTAGGACTGTTGCTCAGATATGACAACAGTGAATTGAGAAGGAGAGCAGAGATAATGAATAGTAACATGGCTGAGTTGTGTGAGGCAAAGGTAGGGGATTCAATTTGTAAATCTGTGAAGTGAATTTGAAGGGAAGTTGGAATGGTATAAAGCTGATGGATTACATTTGAATGGGTTTGGTGTTGGACATTTAGAAAGGCTATTGTTTTCTGAGAAGGCACAAAGTCAAGAAGTTAATGTAGCAAACGATCAGAGTCTACCTGTGAGGCAGGATAGCACAAATCAACGAACTGCATGGCAGGAGGAAGATGGATATGAGGTTGAAGATGTGGTTGTAGCAGCAGCACAAGATGATGGAATAAAAAAAGGTGAGGATGAGAAAGGAATGGAAATCAGAGTCATGATCAGGAAAATGTGAGTGGTCATGTAAAATCTCGCAAGAAATTAATTTTTTTTGGGAAGGAATCCTTTCGCTAAGGATTTTGCAATTTTTTTTTTGTCTGAATTTATAAGAAAAAAATGTGCTTAGTAAGATGTAGAAATATAAAAGAATAAATTACTTTTAGAATGCACCTGTGCTTTAGACTTGTTTGTAAAAACTTAATAGGAGTTAAGCCAGATTAGCACAGAATACCACCAAAATTGTAATGTCAAGCGACCAGCGATGAAGTCAATTCTTTCATTACTTCTGGCTAATCTGGGAATACTCTTACTTAAGAACAAAGGAAGGAAAATGGAATAAAAGGCAATGCAGCACATGATTCTGGGCTTTTTGGTCCTTGGTCTCTTGCTTGGCTCTATACCTATGAAGTCTACGGGGCTCCTTCCCTAGTTCCAGGATGATCGTTCTTCCCGCCACCAGATGTTTCTTCGCCACCAGCTCACTCTAGGCTCCCGGTAGCTATGGCAGAACCCCAGTGCATCTGACGAAGGAAAACTCTCGAGGATTGAGCGGACGGAAGTCTCTGTGTGTGATACAGAATAAATCGGAGTTTCCTCTCGAGTTGGTTAGCAAGTAAGCCATTATTGTGTTTGTAGTATGTTATATGATTGTAACTCGAAATCGTAAAGGATTGAGAGAGGTTACTTGTTAACTGGCGGTTAAATTGAATTTTAAATAAGGGAAGAACTTGTATTGTTAAGTATGTCTAATTCATAAGTTGCTTGTGATAATGTCTGAATTAGTATCAATTAAGTATTGAATGTGTTTGAAGAAAGTTAATGTGATCCTTCTTGGAATATATATATGCATGCTTGCAGGCCAAGTGGTGTCATAGAAGATGCTATTAATTCAAAGTACAATAAGTTTTCTAAGTGAACGAACTATAGTTTTGGTTGCTTAAATAGCAAGTTGTCTTTGTGTATTAAAGTGCTTTTGATTAAGTTAATCTTTTCTTAACGTTTAAATGCTTTGTATTATGTCCTTTAGTTTGATAATAAACATGTTTTTGTTTTGTAATTACCTGGTTCTCATTCCTTAGCCAGTGCACAATTCCAAAAATATTAATAAGCCTGCGGGAGTAGAATACAGTAACGAGCCACAACTTGCATGTTAAGAAATTGTATAGAAGCATTAAATTATTTCTGTTATATCCTTGCACTGACTTTCAAACATAAAAAGGTCAATTAAGTGGTGCAGTCATTCAGATCAAATAAATTTCTTAATTGATATTGTGCGATTGCTCAGGGACTGTTACATTAGATAGACTTATTACGCGAGGTCTATCTAGCTACAGAAAAAAAGGGGGAAATTTAAGTAAGGAAGTAGATAGATAGAATAGATAAAAGGAAAAGTAAAGAAAGTAAATATTTTACAAAGGCACAGCAGCCGACAAAGATTTAATAGGATTTGATAAGGATAAAGATTTCATAAGATTATAAACAAACGACAATATATTACAAAGGAGCAACCAACAAGGATTAAATAAAACTAATATAATAGTAAGAAAATAAAGAAAATATAAAAATTTACAATGCCGCAGCTGTCAGCAGGATAAAATCCACATAATAAAATTCAAGTGAAGTGGATTGGGATAGTTTTGTCTTAAGGAACAGGTAAAGTTTAGCAAGTAGCAATTTTTTGCAATTTGAAATTGAATTTATATGAATTGTGATACCACTGATTGTAAGCTAACTAGCACTGACATAAGAATGGATGGCAAGGAGTTTTTTAGGACTGTAAATCCTCACCTTGTTATTCCATCATTATCTGGGGATGATAATGATGATATTCATTCCTATTTTGGTTTTGTAGAGGAATTAAGAAAAACTGGGAGGTGGATGGACTTCCAGTTACTGATTCTCCTAAGAAACAAACTGGTTGGCAAAGCAAAGATCTTTTTAAATGTTTCCCATATTCTTAGAGACACGTTAGAGTATTCAAAGTTTAAAGATACTCTGATAACCCAATATTCCAAAGTGAGGAACATAAGCTCCCAATCTTTGGAAGTTAGAGAATGCGGGCAAGGAAACAAAGAAAATGTTACAGACTTCTATAATAGATTGCTAACTCTTGCAAGTAGTGTGAGTGTTTCTGAGGAGGATAAGCCGCATTTAGATTGGGCAGTTTTTCATCAATTTCGATTGGGATTAAGGGAAGAACTAAAAAGAAAATAAAGAACTTGGAAGAGTGTTACCTCGCAGTCAGAGACAGAGAGGAGAGGCTTGGTAATATACATCCTGTCTCTATCCCCAAACAAGTACACTCTATTAAACAAGTAGGAGATTCCACCCAAAACCCTAAAAAGTTTCTTGACACGGAAAAAAAAATCCCCAAGAGAAGTGGAAGAAAAGGACATAGACCTAGAGAATAAAACTCATATTAAGGTTGTGGACGAAGAGAAATTAACCACCAAACCTAAGTTAACTGATTCCTATGACATGGAGTCAATAAGATTATTAATTAAGCATGAGACAGAGAGGTTACATCAACCAGTAATGGAGCGACTAGACGCCATTATCAAAGAATTAGGCGAGCTCAAAATGAAGGCCCCCAAATTTAATACATACCAGGAAAGGTAGGATATTTGGCTAATAACTGCTTTATGAGGAGAAATTCACCCCCTAGAGGTTACATCAGAAAAAGATTACATCAGAAAGAGACCTGATAGTTCTTTGACAGTCATTCAAGGCTTGGTAGAAGGGACACCTTGTAATATCCTACTGGATACTGAGTCCCACGTCTCAGCTATAACCATGTCGTTCTTCAAGAGAGTAAGTAACCATATCACAAATGACGTGATAGAGCTGAGAAAGCCAATTCAAGCTAACACACATCTCAAAAACTGAAGTATGTACTCAGAGAAAGATAAAAGTAGGCATTAAGCTACCTGAGTTTGATTTGAACGTTTCCCAAGAATTGTTAATTCTTCCTAAATCCTTTCGTCCAAGCGTTCAAATTATTTTGGGAGTGGATTTTCTGCAGAAGTGCAACTTCTCCTGTGATTTCTGTAAAAGGAATGTTTCCCTAATGGGAGTTGAACGTGCGCAAAATGGCGGCAGTAATCCTAGGTCTCAGGCAGAAAAGGTTGACAAAGGAACCAAGCCAGTAAATAAAGGCAGAGCATATTATGAATCGACAAAGAAAGAAAGATAAAACAAGTGCCGACTTGACTCAAATGACTCTTCCGTTAATCCCGCAGTAAACGGAAGTCTCAAAAAGGGAATAGTTACTGAATCATATGCCATTTCCAGTGTTGCACTGGCTGACCCTGTTAAAAGGGAAGACAGTAACACAGGCAAGCTAAGCAGTGCTGAGACTATAAGAAGAGTCATATACAAACCTCCTCATCGCCAAACCTGGGTAAGCCCCATATTATAGAGGCTCAGAAGGGAGATCCTAAGTTGAGGAGTATATATGAAAAGATTAAGAGAGGTGATCAACTTCCAAAGAATCTCGTATTCCTCAAAACACTTCACCTAGATGACGGACTTCTCGTCAAGGAAGTGAGTCTTGGGAAAATTTGCAGAAAAGGTTCTTGTTCTGAGAGTCATGATTCCATGGATAATTTATAAGTTCCATGATTCAAATGGACATAAGGGATTTGATCAAACGTGGCATCAGATTAGTGAAACATACACATGGAAAGGAGTGAAAAATGATGTCGCCAATTATGTGTCAACCAAAGTTTGAAAATTGAAATTTTGGGACCAATCAAGGTCATCTCCAAAAAACGAAGGAAGAAAAAACAAAAAATTTAACCTTTGAGTTTAATTTTTTGAGGAAAGGGTGGCCTTTGTAAAATCTAGCGAGAAATTAATTTTTGGGGGAAATTTTCGCTAAGGATTTTATAATTTTTTTTTTGTCTGAATTTATAAGAAAAAAATGTGCTTAGTAAGATGTAGAAATATAAAAGAATAAATTACTTTTAGAATGCACCTGCACTTTAGACTTGTTTGTAAAAGCGTAATAGGAGTTAAGCCGGATTAGCGCAGAATACCACCAAAATCGTAATGTCAAGCGACCAGCGATGACATCAATTCTTTCATTACTTCTGGCTAATCTGGGAATACTCTTACTTAAGAACAAAGGAAGGAAAATGGAATAAAAGGCAATGCAGCACATGGTTCTGGGCTTTTTGGTCCTTGGTCTCTTGCTTGGCTCTTCACCTATGAAGTCTACGGGGGGCTTTTCCCCTAGTTCCAGGATGATCATTCTTCCCGCCACCAGATGTTTCTTCACCACCAGCTCACTCTAGGCTCCCGGTAGCTATGGCAGAACCCCAGTGCATCTGACGAAGGAAAACTCTCGAGGATTGAGTGGATGGAAGTCTCTGTGTGTGATACAGAATAAATCAGAGTTTCCTCTCGAGTTTGTTAGAGTAAGCCATTATTTTGTTTGTAGTATGTTATATGATTGTAACTCAAAATCATAAAGGAGTGAGAGAGGTAACTTGTTAACTGGAGGTTAAATTGCATTTTGAATAAGGGAAGAACTTGTATTGTTAAGTACTGAATGTGTTGGAGGAAAGTTAATGTGATCCTTCTTGGAATATATATGCATCTTTCAGGCCAAGTGGTGTCATAGAAGATGCTGTTAATTCAAAGTACAATAAGTTTTCTGATAGTGAATGCACTATAGTTTCTGTTGCTTAAAAAGCAAGTTGTCTTTGTGTATTAAAGTGCTTTTGATTAAGTTAATCTTTTCTTAACGTTTATATGCTTTGTATCATGTCCTTTAGTTTGATAACAAACATGTTTTTGTTTTGTAATTACCTGGTTCTCATTCCTCAGCCAATGCACTATTCCGAAAATATTAACGAGCCTGCGGGAGTAGAATACAGTAACGAGCCACGACTTGCATGCTAAGAAATTGTATAGAAGTATTAAATTATTTTTGTTATCAACTCGCACTGACTTTCACACATAAAAAGGTCAATCAAGTGGTGCAGTCATTAAGATCAAATAAATTTCTTAATTGATATTGTGCATTACTCAGGGACTCTTACATTAGATAGACTTATTACATGAGGTCTAACTAACCACAGAAAAAGGGGGGCAAGAATAAGTTTAAGTAAGAATGTAGATAGAAAAATAAACTGAAATAAGTTAAAGATATAAAGAAACAACAAAAATAAATTTACAGTCAGACCGAAGAGAGAGAGAGAGAGGTGTGGTATAGCAGCTAGAATAGAGAATGTTGGTGCTGGTAGAATGGACTCTCTCTCTCTCTCTCTCACACACACACACACACACACACACACACACACACACACACACACACACACACACACACACACACACAGTGATTGTTATGTTTATATACAAATGTAAGGAGCATTCTAAACAAGAGAGCTGAGTTTGTTGCATTGATTGAGACGATATGCCCAAAAATAATTGGAATAAGCGAAACGTGGTTGTCTGAGGAGGATGTGACATCAGAATAGAACTAGAAGGATAGAAATGTGAAAATAGAAGGGGGAATGCTGTTAACGATTGCAGAGAAATTGTGTCTGAAAGTGTGAAAGTTGATAGTGCATGGTGTGAAGTTGAAATAAACAGGTTAGTATATCTGATAGGATGGTGTAATAGGCCAGGGAATGCAGAAAATACCAATTGTGAAATATTTAGGCAAATTAGTTGGATATGCAAAAAGAAGGTGATCCTGATGGGAGACTTTAATTACAGGAATATATACTGGAAGGAGATAGTGTATGGGAACAAGGAGAGCGAGTATGTGGAATTTCTGAGAGATAAGAATTTTAAGCAGCATGTGATTGAAGCAACTAGAGGCTTTAATGTTTTGGATTTGGTGATAGCTTCACAAGATGTAGTTGTCAATGATGCCAGTTGGCGAGGATGATCATGAGGTACTTGTTTGGGAAGTGATGAAACAAGAAAAGATCACTGCCAAAAGTGGATACATGTGGACGTATAAAGCAGGTGATTATAGGAAGCTCTGTAGTCAGTTAGAATCAGTATGTTGGGTAGATGAGCTGAATGAAAAAGATGTTGACAATGCATGGAAACTCACAAGGCAGTATCTGACAAAAGCAATGTATGACTGCATACCAAGGGTTAAGCAAGTAAATAGAGTAGGAATAAAATGGATGAACAGTGAAATTAAGCAAGCTGTGCTCAAAAAGAAAATGTTATGGAAGGGGTACAAGGCAGTTGGTGGTGATCGGACCCATGAAGAGTATAAAGTGCAGGCTAGAAAGGTCACTAGCATGATAAAGAAAGAAAGAAAAGGTGCAGTATGAAAGGAGATTGGCTGGTCATACCAAGGTTAACTCAAGGGAATTTTTCTGCTACATGGCAAGCAAGAGGAAGAATATTTATAGCAGATTAACACTGGTGGATAGTCATGGCAGAAGACTAACAGCTGCAAAAGATATAGTGAAATTATTGATGAGCACTTTATCAGCATACATCATACTGATGTAAATGATGCAGTGAAATATATAGAAGAGAGGCAAATGAAAAATGATGATTGGTTAGGAGAATTGGAAGTGAAAAAAACAGAGGTGTATCAGATGTTGGTTGGGTTAGATGTGAATAAGGCTATGGGAATGGATAACATATTGCCATGTATTCTTAAGGAATGTGCACCACAGTTGTTTATGCCCCTGAACTGGTTATTTAATGAAAGTCTTGCAGTGGGTAGGGTTCCTAAAGAGTAGAAAGAAGGCAAAATAGTACCACTCCACAAGCATGATTCTAAGACAGAAGTCTCCAAATATAGGCTAGTTTACGTATAACTGTAGTCGTGGTCAAGGTGTTGGAGAGATTAGTAAGGAATAGAATATAGGATTGAGTTGATGGATATAGCATTCTTTATGATGGTCAGCATGGATTTGTAAAGGGTAGGTCCTATTTTAGTAATTTACTTGCATTTTATGATAAGGTGACAAGTGTGTTAGATAAGAGAGAATCATATACAGTGATATTCTTAGACTCTGCAAAAGCGTTTGATAGATTACCACATGATAAGTTGGTGTATAAGTTGAGGAGGAGAATAGACAGTATATTGGTTAGTTGGATCAGAGATTGGCTCTATGAATGATACCAGCAAGTTGTGTATGATGGAGCAGTGTCTCAAAAAAGGAGGGTAACCAGTGGCGTGCCCCATGGTTCTGTTCTTGGGCCCTGCTGTTTAACTTGTTTGTAAACGATATATAATGTGGACTGAATGGGGGTCTTCAGTTATTTGCTGATGATGCAAAGTTAGGAAGAATTATAAGTAGCACTGCTAATGTTAATTCCCTTTAGGAAGATTTGAATAGACACTTTTTACTTGAACAAAAGATGGAGTTGTAGTTTTAATATCAATAAGTGCATTTGGAGTGCACAAATATAAGGCTGTGTACTATATCGATAGTGCCATACTGCATTAAGTGGATGAGATTAGAGCTTTGGGAGTGATGGATGACAGTAGATTGAAGTTAAGAGGCATATTGCTAGTGTTGCAAAGGATGAACATCGTAGTGCTGCTATGATAAGAAGTACTGTAACATGTAAGGATAAGGAAGTGGTTGTGCCACTGTATAAGGCACTGGTCAGACCACACTTGGACTATTGGGCTCAGACTTGGTTTTCAATGTGATGTGAAGACATTGGAGAGGATCCAGGGACAAGTGACTAAGACAATATTGGGACTTTGGAATGCTGGCTATGGAGAGATTGAAGAAATGTGGATTGCAGCATTTGGTGGATAGGAGGAAGAGAGGGGATATGATAGAGACATTGAACTCAGTGAGAGGATTTTATCAGATTAACTCAGAGGGGATTATAAAACAAGTAGATGGTGAGAAGGGAAGAACCAGAGATTATTCCTGGAAGTTGTGTAAAAGTGTGGTGAGGAGCAGATTTTTTATATGGAGAACTGTCAGTGAATGGAATGCATTACTAGAATGTGTGGTTAATTCAAGGAGTGTTAAGGATTTTAAGATTCTATATGATAAATATGTTGTCAGTTGAATGAACCTCCCATGATGAGTCTGCCGACTCCATGGAGGGTGTAATAATAATAATTTGCAATCTTTACTATATGGCCCTTGACCTTCATTTTCCTGTCTACTAAAACTTAAAGATCCCCAGCCTGGCCCGGCTCAAGTAATTTTGGCGCCTCCATAGTGCAATTGGAAAAACGATGGCATGTTGCACCCTTCGATTAGAAAAGGCATAAGTTCGATTCTCGTCATGATGGGAAGAATCTTTATATGGACTTTTTCAATTGAAGGTGAGTTAACCGATCTCATATGGAGGCAGCAGGGTTTTTTAATCACAGAAACTTAGGTTTTTCATCCCGCATACAGACAAATCAGCCCATCAGAACACATGCAATTTACAGACAAAAAATACTAGCTGTGGTGGTAGTGGTTGTGAGAAGTAGATGGCATTGATATAGGTGATTGGAAGTAGAGGTTCCATGTAGTAGTGGATACGGAGAGTTGTACAGAGGGTATCTTCCCACGATGAATCTACAGACTCCTTGGAGGTGTCACAAATAATAATAATGCCACCAATATAGTAGAACATTGGATATCAAATCAACACCAGAGTGGCTTTCTAACATTGAACTGAAAGCCATTTTCACATGGCCACAATTCTAGCCTGTTCAAATCATTCTGTAAGTATTGCATATCAGTGGCACTCTTCATTACCCTACCTATCTTTGCATCATTAGCAAATAACTGTATGTCGCATGTCAAATCCTTCCCAATGTCATGAATGCACAGATTGAATAACAATAGCCCAAAGACTGATCCTTGTGACACACCACTGGTTATCTTAAATATTGCAGACTCACATCCTCCATATACCATTTTTTGATATCTGTCAGTCAGCCATCCTCTTCTAAGATCAATAATTCGTAATCCAATCCCATATTCTCCAATTTATGCATCAGCCTTTCGTGCTGTATACTGTCAAAAGCCTTAGCAAAATCCAAAAGTATCAGTGTGTATCTATTCTCCTTGTCTAATTCAACAGTAACATTATTATAGAATGTGAGCAAGTTGCTCAGGCATCATTGCAAAGTATAGTTTCTCTGTCAACCCATTTTTGTATGAAAGTACTAACCAACTTTTCCAAAATCTTCACCACCACTCCAGAGATACTGATAGGTTGATAGTTGAATACATCACTCTTTGTGCCACTTTGTGCAATGGGTTTTACCATAGATTGTTTAGATTCCTGTGGTATCTTCCATATTCTTTGACTCAAATTATATAGCTTGGTCAAAGGAATAGCCAGTTCAGCTGAACACTCTTATCATCTATGCTGATATCCCATCAGTCTCTGTTTCAGAGTTCTTATTCAGTTGGGCAACTTCTCTAGCATTCCTCCTCTCAGGAAATGGAAACTTTGTTCAGAGGTCTGTATCCTGTTCTAATTCTATGTTGTTTTAGGAGGGAGCCCAGTTTATCTGCTATATCTTTAATATAAAATATAGTCATGTGCAAGCAATATCAGTACCAGATGTGGTGCTGATGTTGCTTGCCTACTACGTTCCAACATCCATTTTGGAACTTAGTAGTGAATGTTTCAACTGAGGACAGGCGATTTTTTTCCCCACCATGAGCTTTTGCACTCAGTGGTTCCACTCTATGATTTTATGTGGCCTACCAGTTTACCGCTATGCTGTTTTTGCTACTGGGCATTCCTACACTTCACAATAGCATCATTTACAATTGATGAGGGCAGTTGCAGCAGGGTAGAAATTTTCATAACTGAAAAGTTGTTGCAAAAGTAGCATTCTATGATAGTACCATATCAAAAGTTGCTCGGCTCTCCAGTATGACTCATTTTACTGTTAATGTTTGTCCATGATGATTGAAAGACTGCATGCTTTCTTTTATACCACTTGATGTATGAGCTATGGTTGTGATGTATATAGGCATATTCACTACCATGAAGGATTGTCTGGATATTTTTGATCAGATAGCAATAAGTTTGTCTGTGTTCATGCACTATGACACAGGTGCCTCTTAAAAGGCACATTCATTCTCTGTTGGAGACATCAATGTTCAGAAATTAAACTGGCTTCCCTTCTCTAACTCTACTGATCAGGTTGGAAAGATGATAAAGCCTTTGGGATTATTAATGATCTGATACAAATTATCCATTTATCTACTAGAATATACTAGATAATCTCAACCTCCAAACACCCTAGACCTTTCCTAAACCTCCTCTTGCCAACTTGGAAAGGTCTAGGGTGTTTGGAGGTTGAAAACAAAAAAACACCCTAGACCTTTCCTAAACCTCCTCTTGATAACTTGGACCATAACTTTCTTCAAGTTCTGTTTTATAGATTGTGTATTACCCAACTATTCTCAGTCTTGTGCTCTTTAGTGCAAAAATGGAATGACCATGATTTCCATTTCTCCTTGGAATGGTGTCACTGTTATTTCTGCTCTCTCCCTACTGCCTTTAAAACAAATAACTAAAATAATCCTTGCTGAATGATGACATTCTCTCCAAAATCCTAATCACAATCTAAGTCTTGTTTCTCCAACAAGTATTCCAAAACAGTCCAAGATAAAATGGCATATTTTAAATGGCTCAAGTCAAAACTCAATTTATAAAAAAACTAAATGCAGAAAACTTGTCTCTATCTCAAATGACAGTCAAGTCTTCTGGTCCCTCACAAGAATATGATCATGATTTTTGTCCTTCAATACTTCTGCATTTCTCACATCCAGACAGTATTGTATCATCATCCAAATATAAGGCTTATCTCTTGACACCAATACATCTCCGATTATAATATAAGAAGTTTGCTTAATGCCTCCTGCAATAATTTTCCAAAAGACTAATAGATACCTTAACAGCTTGCATATTGCCAAGTCTCCCAGTCCAGATGGTATCTTCTCTACCCCAGTTGTGCTTCAGATGTTCATCTTGCATCCATGTGACAGCATGGAATGCAAGATGAGCATCTGAGTAACCCAGCCTACATTCAAATCCATCAAAAAACAAGGAAGATAAGTCAGCCATCAAGCTATTGCACTTACCTTTGTCCTCTTAAAAACGATGGAGAAGATCATCAACAGAACAACAGAAAGTGTCCTCATTATCAACAGATCTCCTAATTCATGTAAAATTCTAATTATACTCAAAATTTGTGGGTCTGAATTAATAATAGGGTAATGTTCTATATTGCTTATTCAAGCTGCCATGCTTATCTGGCATCTACTGAACAGCATAGATGCAAGCTTATTATTAATTATTATTATTATGTGACACCTCCAGGGAGTCCACAGACTCACTGAGGGAGGGCACCTACTCTACAGCTCTCTGTCTCCACCACTAACTACAACTACATCATCTACCGTCCACCACTAGTATTTCCACAGACAATCACAAATATCCATGCCCAGGGTGGGATTTGAACCCACAGCCTTTTGACTGGAGAGTGGATAAGCTAACAACTCGGCCAACCAGGCCAGCATATAATTAGCTCATCACTAAAAACGGAGATAAAAGTAAGCTATCAATCAACCAATGCCCTAATTTCAATGCTCTTGAAAACACAACATCCAAAAGTTTGGTATGAACTTACTGATAAAGTATTTCATGAAACTAGTTTCATCTTTCCATCATGACATGACCATCAATAAATTCAAAGCAGACTGTGAAAGGACCAAATTCAGAAAACTTATCTCTTCCATTTGAGCCTTCTGGTTTCTTATGGGTGCACCTTCTGCCTTTTTGTACTTCTCTCTTACATCCTGATGGTATTGTACTAACATGATCCAAAGATAAGGCTGATCTCTTGGTTTTAGCTTTCTCTTCCAGCTCTTGTAGATTACCAAAGAAAATTTCTAGTGATCTCCATGGAAACTACAGAGAAACTGCTGTGATGGTAAAGAACATCATTCATGAAGAGTGACAAAATGCAATAAAATACTTTTTTTGTTTGTGATTTTTTTTTTTTTTTTTTACTCTCTGATGTTGACCATTGAAGTACAGTGATCTCAATTATCCAATCCTCAAATAACCAACCCTTGAATGGGTTACTGGGTCAACTGACTCCTAATATAACACCATGACTTGTATATTCAGTTAACTTTATTCTCTGTTAACTGATCGGCATAGTGATCTCCTAATGAGACTAAATAAACGAGAAATTATGTAGTTATCTTGCAGCTTGATGCAGTGTGGCTAGCATTTGTCACTGTTGAAAACATTTGTAGAAGGTCTGTGTTTTGAACTTGGCAAGCATAGCCTCAGTTTTTTTGCTTCATCACCAACTTAAGTTAACAATGATATGAAATTAATGGATAGACTAATTAATTAATCCATAACCAATCTCAGCTTATGGTTCTTCCAACCAACCTGCATACCTGTCTCAAAGAGACTGATATGTATTATCGAATATACTATACACTGCTTGGAAAGGAGTCAATGGACACTCCCCATGAGAAAAGTGCATTGTTCCATGTAATGAGTCATGTGTTTGTATCCAGTAATAAATTGGAAGAATATGATGCGCCCAAATCAGTGCAACCGTGTCCAGGTGAAACGGCTGCCAGAAGGGAACTGATGGAGTTTGAAAGAGGCATCGTGATAGGATGCCATGTTGCAGGCCTATCTGCTTGGCAAATTGTTTACAAATTAGGCCATCATAGGTCAACAACCAGTTATACCATACCCACCGTGGATAAACCCACCACACTCGGCGAACGGGACAGTAGGATGCTACAAAGGATAATATGTGAAATCACCATTTGTTGGGCGACATGTTGAATGCAGAGTTCCAGGCAGTGACTGGAACACAAATCTGCACAAAAACATTCAGAACTGAGGCCCACAACATGAATTTCCATAGCAGGACCACAATATGGAAGCCCCACATTACCTGAACCAACATGCAGCATTATTTTCAATGATGCAAAGAGTATATACAGTAGGACATGGAAACTTGGAAAGTTGTGTTATGGAGCAACAAATCACACTACACCCTCTATCAAGCAGATGGATGGGTGTGGGGGATGCCCAGTGAACGTCTCTTGTAACCCCAACTATGAAATTCAGAGGTGGCAATGCGATGGTATGGTCTTGTTTTTTCTTGTTTGGCCTCGAATCTCTGTTTGTGGTGCCATGAACACTGAAAAGTATCTGAACATTCTGGACAATGCTTCCTACTTCATAGTTTTTTATGGAACTGACCATTGTCTCTTTCACAAGACAATGCACTGTGTCATAAGGCTGCTGCTGCTGCAACTGCGAGGGTTTGTGGACATGAACATTACCACACTTGACTATTTTCTGCAGAGCCCTGATCTAAACCCTATTGAACATCTGTGGGATGAAATGGAGCATTGGGTGAGGTTAAGAGACATCTGCCCCTACAGTTCAGGACCTCATTACATGCCTACAGGAAAAATGTTCCAAAATTCCCATTGATTGGTATCATACACTTGTGAAAAGTATGTCAAGTAGGATTGCTACCGTCATCCAGTGAAAGGAGGTCCTACATCTCATTAAGGTGAGCACCATGACTGTTTGTTCCTCACACTATGGTGTCCATTGACTTCTTTCCAAGAAGTGTGTGTGTGTGTGTATATATATATATATATATATATATATATATATATATATATATATATATATACAGTTGAGAACGAGAGTGCCAGGGGAACGGTCGTATTTTCAGGGAGCTCCCGAAAGCTAAGTACAATTTTGAATGGAAATTAGAATAAATGTTAAAAATCATAACGTAATATTGTCTAAATTTGGTAGCTTGTTGTGTCTGTGTGATTTTGGTGTAAATTCCGTAAATTAATTTAGTCTTTAACGATACGTTTCATATATTTGAATATGGCGCCAATGCGACGTAAGATAATGGTGTCCAAAAATACGACGGCATTGTTCAAAAACTGTAGTGTAAGAGAGTTTGTCCGGTGTGATGTGTGTGGAATGTATGCATTCCCGAATGAGTCTGGAGTATGGGTTGAAAGTGATAGTGGTGGGAGAATGTGTAGAAAGTGTATGCAAAGTGAGGAGTCGAAGTATGTGTCAGGTTGTGAGACAGTTATGGTCGAAGAAAGCCAGAATGCGAGTGAAAATAGTGGCTCGATAGGGAATTGCGGTGTACAAGATGGCAATGTGAGCGGTGATCTAAGAAAGAGTGAGAGCAATTATACAGAAAGAGAAAATGGTTTGAATGATAAAAAAAAATGAGGAATTATTTGTAGGAAGTGAGATCGCTAGGCTGCGCGCAGTGATACAAGATGCGCAGCGGCAATTAGAGCACCTGCAAAACTCTTTCCAGAGTGATTCGGCTAACGGAAATAAACAGCGTGGGCGAGTTTCCGAAATGAAGGAGAGAGTATTGTATGGTGACTCGTTATTAAGAGGAGTAATAGATGGGAGTGTAACTAAATCGTACTTGCCGGGTGCGAAATTTAAGGATGTAAGTGAGAGCATTAGAGTGCAAAAACAGAGGGTGAAAGAAATAACAATTGTGGCTGGTACGAATGAATTGAAAGGTGATAAATTTTTTATGAGAGAGGACTTGAAAGTATTGTTAAAGGTAGCGAAAGAAAAGAGTGACAGAGTTAGAATGGTGAGTCTGTTACCGCGGTATGACAGAGAGGAGTTTAGAAGGAGGGCCATAATCGCAAATGATATTATGCGCAGGTTATGCAGACGGTGTGGTGTGGAATTTGTGGACGTGTGGAATGAGTTTGATGGGCGAAAGGACTTATACAAGATGGATGGACTGCATTTGAATGGACTTGGTGTGCGGAGACTGGAAAAAGTGTTGCTGAATGAAGTGAAAATGGATGTGCAGAGCCAGGGAAACTAGAACTACCAAGGAGGGGGGGAAAGTGGATATCCAGACATCAGTGAGACAGTTGAGTGTAAAAATGTATATAATGTACCTGAGCCAGCAATAAGGACAAAAAATGGGAATGGGATATTTAGAATAACGCATCAAGATATGGGTGGGACAAAGGGAACACTGCAATTCATGTATACTAATGCCAGGAGTATTAGGAACAAGAAGGAAGAATTTTTGGCCTTGATTGGCTCTTCCTGGCCACAGGTTATTGGCATTAGTGAAACATGGCTGACGGAAAATGATATAGTTAGTGGGATAGAATGTGTAGGTTATAGTATGTTTAGGAGGGACAGAGAGAATAAAATTGGGGGAGGGGTGTTATTGATGATAGCTGATGAACTGCAGCCAAGGAGAACTGAAGTATTGCAGGATAGTGAAAGGAGCTCATTTGAGGCTATTTGGTGTGAGATTGATACTGGCAGAATAAAATATACAGTTGGGTGCTGCTATAGACCAGGTGATGGAATAGATGGTGGAGATGGTATGCATAAACAAATTGATGAAATGAGTGGAAGGAGGGTAATTATTATGGGGGATTTCAACTATGGTAACATTGATTGGAAGGAGGAGAGGACACATGTGAGGAAGGAAATGGATTTTATTCAATTATTAAGGGATAACTATCTGAAACAGCATGTAATTGAAAATACTAGGGGTGTGAGAGTGCTTGACCTGGTAATAGTATCTGAGAATTTGACTGTAATGAATATGACCATGTTGCCACCTATTGGTGAGAGTGATCATAAGGTCTTGACCTGGGAGGTGGCTAAAGGTGTGAAATTTGTGATTAAGACAGGGTATATGTGGAATTACCGTGCTGGCAAGTATGACAAGCTTAGGAGATTGCTTGGATCAGTGCCATGGCATGTACAACTGCAAGGGCTGGACGTCGATAGAGCATGGGAAGTGATCAAAGAGCATTTACAAGAGGTTATGGCTGATTGTATACCTAAGGTCCGAATAGTGAAACAAGGAGGGATTAAATGGATGAATAACACCATTAAGCTTGAGCTGCAAAAAAAGAAACAACTATGGAGGGAATTTAAAGAAAGGGGTGACCTTCAGGCACACGAACGGTATAAAGTACAGGCTAGAAGGGTAACGAGTGTGGTAAAAACAGCAAAAGCCGATTATGAAAGGAAACTAGCTATGCAAGCAAAAGAGAATCCCAAACAGTTCTTTCAATATGCTGCAAGCAAGAGAAAAACTGTACATGGCAAAATGATTTTAAGGAATGACGATGGTAAAGAGTTCATTGAACTAGTCGATATAGTGGAGTTACTGAGCGCGCACTTTGCAAAAGTATATCATCCAGGTGGTGACGTTGAAAAAATGAAGGAACCATTAGTTTATATGGGAATTGTGATGAATGAAGTGGAGGTGAATAGTCTATTACAGAACCTTAATGTGAATACATCTGTGGGATTGGATGGTATACCGGCACGGGTCTTGCATGAAGCGGCTAATGAATTATCAGTGCCCTTGACCATGTTGTTTAATCTGAGTCTCGGGTCTGGCTTAGTCCCGAAGGCGTGGAAAGAGGGGAAAATAGTTCCACTGCATAAAGGAGGATCCAAGACTATGGTTGCAAATTACCGACCGATCAGCATATCAGGAGTCATTTTCAAGGTCTTGGAGAAAGTAGTCAAGGGAAAAATACAGGAATGGGTTGATGAAAATGAGATACTGTACAGAGGACAGCATGGCTTTGTGAAGGGTAGATCATGCCTCAGTAACTTGCTCAAGTTTTATAACAGGGTGACGGCTGAACTGGATAAGGGAAATGGGTTTACAGTGATACTGCTGGACCTGGCAAAGGCGTTTGACAGGATACCACATGGAATTCTAATCCGTAAACTACAACATATGGGAATGGATATAGGGTTGGTGAGATGGATAGCTGGGTGGTTGATGGAGAGATATCAAAGAGTAGTTTATTCAGGAGTAGAGTCCAAAAAACGGCCTGTGACTAGTGGTGTGCCACAGGGTTCTGTTCTTGGACCACTGCTGTTTAATCTGTTCATTAATGATATAGGGAATGGTCTAAGTGGGACAGTTCATTTGTTCGCTGATGATGCAAAGTTGGGTAGGGCGATAGTGAATGCAGAAGATGTCAAAGTCTTGCAAGATGACTTAGATAGATTGGAGTTCTGGACTAAGGTGAATGGATGTCAATTTAATGTGACAAAATGTAAGGTTATGCATTTCGAAGTGAAAAGATTAGCAGCAGAATACCACATTGGTGGAACTGTACTCCAAGAGATTGATGAGGCCAGGGACTTGGGAGTGTTGGTGGATAGGGAGATGAAGTTTAGGGGGCGCATTGCGAAAGTAGCTAAATCAGCTCATCAACTCACTTGGTTGTTGAAAAATACCTTGATGAGCAGAGAAAAACAAGTTATTGTACCTTTGTACCGAGCCCTGATAAGACCTCATCTCGACTACTGTGCCCAGATTTGGTCACCTCGGTTCCTTCTTGATGGGGAGGAGGAGGTTGAGAGGATCCAGAGACGAGTGACTAAGATGATAGCAGGTCTATGGAATGCACCATATGAGAACAGGTTGAAGATTTGTGGGTTGCAGAAACTAGTTGATAGGCGAAAAAGGGGAGATATGATTGAGACATTCAAATTGCTAAAAGGATTCTATAGGATTAATTCAGATGATATTTTTGAGATCAGGACTGGTGGTGGGAGAACTAGGTGACACCCATGGAAGCTGGGCAAGAGCGTGGTTAGCAGGGGTGTTAGAGCTGGGTTCTTTACTTTTAGAGTGGTAAATGAGTGGAATAAGCTGCCAGAGTCTGTTGTGGGTGCTATGACAGTGAGCGAGTTCAAGGCAAGGTATGATAGATACTGTGAGAATGTTGAACAGCTGTGTGAACATGATGTTTAGGGCCTCCCTCGATGAGTCTAAGGACTCCTGGAGTAGCCCGTGGTAATAATAATAATAATAATATATATATATATACTTGCATTTTTTCAAACATGCTACTGTTTTTCACTTGTTCTGTTAATACAATTTTAAGTCTCTGTAATTTTTTATATATTTCTTTGAGTATGATACCTGATGATGTTCTTGTAACGAAACTAGTAAAATCTTGTTAAATATATCTTGCCATCTTTTCTCTCGGTAATAGTCATTAAACTTATTTTATATAGATATATATATATATATATATATATATAATTATACACGCAAAATAGATAACTCTGTGCATCTGTATCATATATAAAATAATAATTAAAGTGGCTGTGGCTTCACACACACACACACACACACACACACACACACATATATATATATATATATATATATATATATATATATATATATATATATATATATATATGAGTGCTCTTGTGCTCTTGGTATTTATAGAAAATTTTGAACTGTATTAGTTTGTAAATGAGCTAATGAATTTGTCAGAATTTCAGCATATAAAAAGTTGGAAGCATTCGTAGAATTTAATGGGCGCACGCACACACACATGCACATAAACGGGTCGCTAGGTGTCGCACGGATTAGATCGTCGGCTTGTCGAGAGCTCCTGAAAAGATCAGTATTATTTTGTGTTAACATTAGATATTTTACCAGAATTTTAAGTAGTATTGTTTGCTTTTTGTTTCTTGGTGTGTCTGTGCAATTTTTGCGTGTTTTCTGTTATTTTAACTATTATTTTTAAGAAAAGATAGCATACACATGGCACCGATAAAGAAAAAAATGGCGGCCAGGTCGCCATGCTTGCTTAAGAGTTTTGATGTGAAACAGTTTATGCAGTGTGCTGTCTGTGAGATGTATGCCTTGCGAAGAGCGGTAGGAGTCTGGTTAGAAAGTGATAGTGGAGTTAATATGTGTAGAAAGTGTAAAGAGAATGAGAACTTCAAGCGTGTTTCGTGTATCGAGACTGATATCGTTAACGGTAGTCAGAATGCAGAAAATGGCGGTGTACTAGAGAATTGCGTGGTAGTGCCAGATATGTGTGAGAGCGTCGCTGAAAGTGTAAATGAAGGTAGAAACACCGAAGGAATGGATGATTTGATCGATAACGAAAATGGTGAGATAAGTGCGAGTAGCGAAATTGCCCGTTTAAATGGCGCGATACACAGAGCCAAACGACAACTGGAGCGTATGCAAAAATGTGTGTTGAACGTACCGACAAAAAACCGGCGGAAGTCTGTGACGGCAAATAATAGAATGTACGTAAACGTCAATAAAATGAAGGAGCGAGTGCTGTATGGGGATTCGCTATTAAGAGGCGTAATAATTGAGAGTTTAACGAAGTCGTACCAGCCGGGTGCGAACATAAAGGACGTCATCGAATCTATTCGACTGCAAAAACAGAGGGTGAAAGAGATGATAATAGTGGCAGGAACGAATGATTTGAAAGAGGACAAAATGGAAATGATAGAGGATGTGAGGGAGTTGTTTGAGGTAGCAAAAGAGAAGAGTGAGAGAGTTAGGATGGTGAGTATCTTACCGCGGTATGACAGCGAAGTGTTTAGAAGGAGGGCCATAATTGCCAATGACTTTATGCGTGGGTTATGCATGGAGAGTGGTGTGGAATTTGTGGATGTGTGGAATGAGTTCGATGGGCGAAAGGACTTATATAAGATGGATGGGTTACATTTGAATGGAGTTGGTGTACGGAGACTTGAAAGAGTGTTGATGAATGATGTGGAAGTGGATGTACAGACTCAGGGAAACTAGATTTATTAAGATGGGGGGGAGTAGATATGCAGACTTTAGGGGGGGCAGTTAAGTGTATGAATGAGTATATTATGCCCGGGCGAGTACGACGGGCAACAAATCAGAATGGGATAATTAGTATAAGGAATCAAAGTAGGGATGGGACAAATGGGCTTCTGCGATTCATGTACACTAATGCCAGGAGTATTAGGAACAAGAAGGAAGAGTTTTTGGCCATGGTTGGCACTTCCAGGCCACAGGTTGTCGGTATTAGTGAAACATGGCTGACAGAAGATGATAAAGCTAGTGGGATTGAATGCGATGGGTATAGCGTGTTCAGGAGTGACAGGATGAATAAAAAGGGGGGAGGAGTGTTATTGATGATAACTGATGAGCTTCAGCCAAGGAGTATAGAAGTTGAACTGCAGGATGGGGAAAAAAGCACATTTGAGGCTGTTTGGTGTGAGATACAATCTAGCAGAACAAAATATACAATTGGGTGCTGCTATAGACCGGGTGATGGAGTGGATGGTGGGAATAGTATGCATAAGCAAATAGAAGAAATGAATGGAAGGAGGGTAATTATTATGGGTGATTTCAATTATGGTAATATTGACTGGAAAGAGGAGAGGGCACATGGGAGGAAGGAATTGGATTTTATGCAGTTATTAAGGGACAACTATCTACGGCAACATGTATTGGAAAATACCAGGGGGAAGAGAGTGCTGGACCTAGTAATTGCAACTGAGAATGTGGCTGTAACGAACATGACCTTGTTGCCACCAATTGGTGAGAGTGACCATAAGGTCATGACTTGGGAGGTGGCTAAAGGAGTCGAATTTACAATTAAGACAGGGTATATGTGGAATTACCGGGCTGGTAAGTATGACAAGCTTAGGTGTGTGCTTGGCTCAATGCCATGGCATGTAAAACTGCAAGGGCTGGATGTTGATGGTGCATGGGAGGTGGTCAAGAACTGTTTGCAGGAGGCAATGGTTGACTGTATACCAAGAGTCCGAATAATAAATCAGGTAGGGGTTAAATGGATGAATAACACTATTAAGCTTGAGCTGCAAAAAAAGAAACAATTGTGGAGGGAATTTAAGGAGAAGGGTGACCATCAGGTGCATGAACAGTATAAAGCTCAGGCCAGGATGGTAACAAGGGTGGTAAGAAAAGCAAAAGCAGATTACGAAAGGAAATTGGCCATGCAGGCTAAAGAGAATCCCAAACAGTTTTTTCAATATGTTGCAAGTAAAAGGAAAAATGCTCATGGTAGAATGATCTTAAAAAATGCTGAGGGTAGGGAGGTAACTGAATCAGTCGATGTTGTGGAATTACTGAGCGAGCACTTTGCAAGAGTATATCATCCAGGTGGTGGCTTTGCGGAAATGGAGGAACCAACAGCTTATACTGGAATTGTGATGAATGAGGTAGAGGTAACTAGTCTATTACAGAACCTCAATGTCAATACATCTGTGGGATTGGATGGTATACCAGCTCGTGTCGTACGTGAAGCGGCCAAAGAATTGTCAGTGCCCTTGACCATTATGTTTAATTTGAGCCTCAGGACTGGGTCAGTCCCAAGGGGGTGGAAAGAGGGGAAAATAGTTCCACTGCACAAAGGTGGTTCCAAGGCTGCTGTTGAAAATTACCGGCCAATCAGCATAACAGGAATCATTATCAAGCTCTTAGAGAAAATAGTCAAGAGGAAAATACAAGATTGGATAGAAGAAAATGGGATACTGTATCGGGGACAGCATGGTTTTGTGAAGGGTAGGTCATGCCTCAGTAACTTGCTCACGTATTATAACACAGTGACGGCTGAACTGGATAAGGGTAATGGGTTTACAGTGATTCTGCTGGACCTTGCTAAGGCCTTTGACAGGATACCACATGGAATTCTAATCAGTAAATTGCAGCATATGGGAATGGACATAGGGTTGGTGAGATGGATAGGAGGGTGGTTGACGGAGAGATATCAGAGAGTGGTTTACTCAGGAGTAGAGTCCACAAGACGGCCTGTGACTAGTGGTGTACCACAAGGATCTGTTCTTGGACCACTGCTGTTTAATTTGTTCATAAATGATATAGGAAAGGATCTGAGAGGAACAGTTCATTTGTTTGCGGATGATGCAAAGTTGGGTAGGGCAATAGTGAATGCAGATGACGTCAAAATTTTGCAGGATGATTTGGATAGATTGGAGGTCTGGGCTAGGGAGAATGGATGTCAATTTAATGTGGCAAAATGTAAGGTTATGCATTTTGGGGTGAAAAGATGGGAGGCAGTTTACTGCATTGGTGGAACCGTGCTCCAGGAAATTGATGAGGCACGAGATTTAGGAGTGTTGGTGGATAAGGAATTGAAATTTAGGGGACACATTGCAAAAGTGGCCAAATCAGCTCATCAAATCACTTGGTTGCTGAAGAATACGTTGACAAGCAGAGACAAGCAGGTTATTGTTCCTCTGTATCGAGCCTTGATAAGACCTCATCTCGACTACTGTGCTCAGATTTGGTCACCTAGGTTTCTTCTTGATGGGGAGGAGGTGGAGAGGATCCAGAGGCGAGTGACCAAGATGATAGCAGGTCTGTGGAATGAACCGTATGAGAACAGGTTGAGGATTTGTGGGTTGCAAAAATTGGTTGATAGGCGGAGGAGGGGAGATATGATTGAGACATTCAAATTACTGAAGGGTTTCTATAAAATTAATTCAGAAGATATTTTTGAGAACAGGGCTGGTTGTGGGAGGACTAGGGGACATCCATAGAAACTGAGCAAAAGTGTGGTTAGTAAAGGTGTTAGAGCTGGGTTCTTTACTTTTAGAGTAGTGAATGAGTGGAATGCGCTCCCTGAGTCTGTGGTGGATGCTGTGACAGTGAATGAGTTTAAGGCGAGGTATGATAGATACTGTATGAATGTCGAATAGTTGTGATGAAAATGATTTGGGGCCTCCCTCGATGAGTCTAATGACTCCCTGGAGTTGCCCGTAATAATAATAATAATAATAATAATAATAATAAATGCATGCATAATACAAATGATTTGTTGATACTCACCCGTGAACTTTTGCTAGTATTTGGTCTAGAACTACTTATACTAACAAGCCTTCCATATGCATGTTTTTGAATCTTATCTGGCATACCACCACTACTACCACTCCGTGAATAGAAAGTTGGAGACCTTTTATTCTAATAAAAGTAAAATAGATATGCAAATCTATTCTTATAAATATTGCATTAGAGCAGAGATTACTAGATTCAACAGGTTTAAAATATTAACTGTATACAAAATAAATGGAAGTTACCTGAGCACAATGCTTTTTGTATTATTTCTTATTTTAAAACCTCAAGAATTATCACTGAGAAAAACTGTTTCAAAATTATGATAACTTGCATTTTAGAGTGCAAAACAATGCATTTGTCAAAAATGTTAGCTGAAACAATTCTGGTTTCATAACACTGTTTTACCATTACTTACTTAATAATAATATATTAATTTTCAACTTATTTTTCTCTAAATAATTACATTAGAGACAACAGAACAAGCAAAGCTGGTATGGTGGGGAGTTCAAATGAATAAATTTATATGGAATAAGAAATTAGACAAAATACTAACCTAGTTATCATAATTTTGAAACAGTTTTGATACATGATAGTGTGTATTGAAATCAAACTTATGGATCTGAGAGCTGGGTTTAGTAATACAATGGTTGATCAAAGATTAGGTATGAAAAAAATTAGAGAACTGTATAGGCATCAGTGGCAGAATTATATTAAAAATCGAAGTTATTAGGAAAGAAGTTGGCATTCAGAAATGTTTGAATGGAGCTAATCTCAGTTTGGATTGGGAGATGAAAGGTCAGGAAAACAGGTATTGATGAAGATAGGAAAAAAAACCTAGATGAACAGATGCATGTGGATTGATGCAGTCAGAAATACCTCAGAACACTGAAATATCCAACAATATTGCAGTCCTAACAGGTAACATAATAAAATACTAATTTGGAGACTAAAACTGTTGATTAGAATTAGCAATAATGTAAACTTTCACAGAGTATCATCATAGTCCTGAGAACACTACCACTGGAGGGTGCACATTAGGAATTTGATGACAAAGTAATTACCTTATTATAGAGCAAGTGACATAATTTAAATAAATTGTTCATTGTGTGAATGATGTTAAAGAAAACAGCATTTACACTATTCATACAATCTATAAGAGAAAATACTTACATTTATATTGTCTATAAGGATAAGTTATTTTATTTTTCAATGTCATTCTGATTCAAAAAAGTACCAACTTCACCAGGAAAGTCGAAATGTTATTTAATTTTACATAGCTGTTTTTCTCTATATGTTAAATTATTTCATAAATCATTCACAAAAACAATTACAACAATTTTCTGTTAGTGATACAAAAAAACATTAGAAATAAATTTCAAAAAAGGGGAGAGGGGGAGGAGATGAGAGTTGAATTGTGTGTGTATGGGTCTGTCAGGTTCTGGTCGTCTAAGTGGTTATCATATCCACTGTCCATTCAACAGGCTGTAGGTTGAATCCCACTATGGTTATGGTTTTGTGAAAATCTTTTGGTGGTAGATGAATTTCATTACTTGGTGGGACAACAATATCCTGTTTATTAGAGACATCAAATAGCAAAACAGTTCCATGTTTGCCATCGAGAGCAGGGTTTTCAGATTATCCTAAGGTGAATTGTTGTGCATATAATTCACAACTGAAATTGAAAAGCAAAACCACTTCTTTTCTAGATACACTTGTTTCATGTCTTCCTTCTGGCAGTCTTTCCTTTGCCTTGTTTACTGGAAACTTACACATAAACTCCAACCATCACCCCAACACAAAAACTAGGTGTCATTAACACGCTAAAAAACAGGGCTTTGAAAATTTGTTCTGATGAAGCACTTAAATATGAATTAAAAGTTATCAGCAATCCTTTCTTAAAAAATGGCTACAGCCAAAATACTATCGACAAAATTCTTCACAAGACATCACTTAAAAACAAAAATAAATTAGACTACAATAAAGCTGTAACCATTCCATACATTAAAGAGATATCTGATAAAATAAACAGAATATTACAGAAATACAACCTTAAAACCACCTTTAAAACCTTCCACAAAATTAAAGAACTTACTCAAATCATCCAAGGATCCCCCCCCCCAGCCACCTTGGAGTATACTGTATTCATTGCACCTGTAATTTGCCCTATATAGGGGAAATAGGATGCACAATTCCTATTAGAAAAAAGGAACATAAATGACATATTAAATATATAACTATGGTAAAGGTGGCCTTTCTGATCATGCCCTGAACATTTTACATAGAATTGACTGGAAAAGCACCTGTTGTTTACATCACACCAAAACATGGTACGAACGTAAATTTAAGGAGGCCTGTGAAATTCTTATCAACCACCCTAATCTTAACAATAATAATGGTCTAAAAATCCCAAGAATATGGAAAGCACATATTCTACCCACATAACCTTTCTCCCTAAGAGTTAACTATAAATAGGACCATAGGTAATCCAGGATCTTAAATCTAATATAACAATGGCCATGTTAAATTAGGACATCATTTTTGCTGTAATAAAACTATCTACATGAAAGAATGTTTCTCTGATGTTGTCTTAAATAGAATATAGCTATGATGTAGTTATTTTATTTTATTCCATTTATTTATTTTAATTTTATTTTCACAAGAGGTCAGGCCAGTAGAATAACCATTGATCAAATCATTGTCTCTTTAGTACACTGTATGAATGTAATATAGCTTGTCTCTGTATACATATACGTCTATATTCCAGATGATGACCTTAATATAAAAGTCGAAATGTTGGGAAATTAAAATAATTATTTCTAACATGGCTATAAAGTCCATAATTTGTCTAAAATGAATGCTTAAATGCAAGCACATTGACAATATAGTTGATAGCACGTATTGTTATAAACTTGCAATTTTAAGTGTTGTTCTAATTGTGTTATCTCTTTTTAACTGTGATAATGGCTAGGAAACCTAGCTGACAATTCTACAAATAATAAATATTTTTCTTAACATAAGTGTTATTCTGTTATTGTATAATAATTTTATCATTATGTCATCTGCTTTCATTTCAATATTTAGATATATTCAGAAGTACCCCCAGAGGTTTGGTATGGAAAGTGCAAGGGCAATGTAGGACTTCGGCACTTTTTTAAAAAGATGTTAACGTTTATGGGAACATCTGTGTAATAATTTAGTATTCCTGTGGCTGGTATTCATAATCCTGTGTTCAGCTAGACCAGATTTGTTACAATTCTTGAAAGCAATCTCAATTACCTCCAAGAAATTGTACAGAAGTCCCACATACATCTCAGTAATAAATTAAGTAGAGCCTTCATATATATCGTTATAGATGAAGATCAGAAAGACCTGGGTTCGATTCCTGTCAGTGACGTGAGGAACTTTTATCTGGTCTCTTTTGATGAAAGGTGAGTTAGCCGGTCTCACACGGGGCTAGGGTTTTTTTTCACCCAGAAACTTGGGTTTTTCGGCCCCCAGAACACACATGGATTACAGTGATGAAATTAAATTCGTCGTGAATCCCTCATTAGAGGACTCTACCCATCTTAAAGGGATGGATGAGACTAATCAATAAATTAAGTAACCTCAACAACATTCTTCTAATTTTAGCAAGCTTCCCCATAATAAGTTGGTAGTTAATCTTTCTGATCATCCACTAATAGATTATGAACTTAAGCTGGAGGCCAGAAATTTTCAACTGTCCCAAAACAATTTCCTTGTTTGGGTTTTATGCACAACATTGAACATACTGTTTGTCATCACTCATATGACAACAAAAATAAAAATATATAATATATAAAAATAAATAATTTAAAAAAATTTAACTACATTTAATGAGTGGATTTTGTAGTGTAGTATAAAGCAGTGTGGAGGCAACCTGCTGCAACGATTCTCAGAATGCTATGGTGATGCCATGTAATAATAATGATGTATTTAAATGACTTTCACAGCTTATATATGTAACACATATTATATAGACTTTTTATTCAAAAACTCCAATGAATCACAATAATGAGCCATAAATCATGCATATGTTAGCTCTTGTCTCAGTTGCAGCTGAAGTATATAATATCACACTATTAGAGTTCAAAGGAACAATGATAAAAAGTTACATAGATAAAAAATAATTTAAAATAATAATTAATTAAAAAAATCTTATGAACAATTAACAGTGATCACTTCCCAAAACTTAGATATCAGCATACAGTCTGATTGGTCGAGGTTCAGATGAATTTGTAGCATTTCACGTTTCAAGAAAAAGACGATCGAATCTAAACTTTCTGGAATGCAGAAGTTTTGTCTGGTTTCAAAGAACTCAGTGCATAGTGTCAATAGAATGACAAGTAAGGCATGTTGGATTCCAAAATTGTATTATACAGAAAATAGAAAAACAATAAATAATTAAATAAACAAATCACGGTATCTCCATCCCGTACATCAAAGGTACACAGTGCAGTCCATAAGTTTTAGGACAAAAATTATAAAAAAAAAAAAAAAAAAAAAATCAAAAACGCAAGAGAAAGATAAAACATATTTATTATTTGAAATATGATGCATGAGCATCTACACAGGCTTTAGTGCGGTTATACAGTTTTTGGAGAGCAGCAGAAAATTCTGCTTGTTTGATTGTCTTTAATTTATCAGTCAGCATTTTTTGATTGCTGGAATATCTGCAAATTGGTGTCCTTTCAGATTCATTTAACTTGGGAAACAGAAAATAGGCTCTAGGGGGATAAATCTGGTAAGTAAGGGATGCTTTTGTGCATCAAAAAGTGATGCATATTTGCAGCTTTGTGAGCGGGTGCATTATTGTGAAACAGGAAAAATTCTCAAGACTGAAATGCATTGGAACGAACATGTTGAATGCATTCCAGAAGATGATTCATAACTTCTTGACAAAATTACACATTCACTGTTCTCTCCTCTGGTATGAATACGTTTGATGCATGACGTTTGGGATCTCAATTTCTTTGGTCTGGGAGATGTCTCAAAAACCCATTCAGAACTATGTCACTTTGTTTTGGGATTGTAGGTGAAACACCAACTCTGATCTCCAATAATGATTCTGTCAAAGTTTCATCTGCATCTGCCATCGTGATAATGTCTTGACAAGATATCACTCGATCTTCTCTCTGCTCAACTGTCAAGGTATGTGAGACAAAACATGTCAACTTCTTCATGATGCTTCTTAGAGATGTTTGAAGCCTCCATTATCATCTGTGATCTGATTAAACAGCCGTTCTTTATCAACTCACTGACAGTGGCAACATTTTCCTGAGTTTACATTGATGTGGGATGGCTGCTTTTTTTATCATCATCTACTGACTCACATCACAAAATTGTGAATAAATACCATCTGAAGACTTTCGAACAGTTCAGAACTTCATTTCCACATGCCTTTTGTACTACCACTTCTAGAGTTTCTGGAATAGAAAGACCAGCTTTAAAACAAAATTTAATTGTAATTCTTTGTTCACTTTTCATATTTTTGTTACCTTTGCTAAAAGAGTGTTCAGCTGAACTGACTATTCCTTTAACCAGGCTATATAATTTGAGTCTAAGAACAGGGAAGATACCACAGGAATCTAAAGAATGTATGCTAAAACCCATTCCACAAGGGTGGCACAAAGACTGATGTATTCAGCAAGCGACCTATCAGTATCTCTGGAGTGGTGGTAAAGATTTGGAAAAGTTGGTTAGTGATTTCATACAGAAATGGGTTGACAGAAAAACTATACTTTGCAATGAATAGCATGGGCTTACTAAGGGAAGGTTATTTTGAGCAACATGCTCACATTCTATAATAATGTTACGATTAGAGGAATGGATAAACTATAATACTTGAGGATGCTAAGGCTTTTGACATAATACAGCATGAAAGACTTGCATAAATTAGAGAATATGGGATTGGATTATAAACTATTGGCATGGAGAAGAGGATGGCTGACTGACTGATATCAAAACGTGGTATATAGGAGATATGAGTCTTCAAGATTTAAGATAATCAGTGGTGTGGCAATTCCTTGGGCTGTTGTTATTCAATCTGTACATTAATGACATTGGAAAAGATTTGACATACAGCTATTTGCTGATGATGCAAAGATAGGTAGGGTAATCAGGAGTGCTGCTGATATATATATATATATATATATATATGGTACTTACAGAATGATTTGAATAAGCTGTAATTTGTGGCCATGTGAAAATGGCTTTCAGTTCAAAGTTAGAAAATCATGCACTTTTCTTTACATTTCAAGGTTCATTTCAGCATTGCAATAACATAAGGCAGAGAATAATTGCAATGTTGAAATGAACCTTGATATGTAAAGATAAAGAAGTCATTTTGCCTCTTTACAAGGCCTGAATAAGACCTCACTTGGACTATTGTGCACAGGTCTGGGTTTTTGATTTCCATGGTTATTCTGATACAGTGGAGTGTGTTAAAAATGATGGTGAGATTGTGGAATACTGATTATGAAGACAGACTGAGAATTTGTAAACTGTACACATTAGCAAAAATAGGAGAAAGAAGGGTGATATGACTGAGACTTACAAACCCCTAAAAGAGTAATACAGGATTTCAGTAGATTAAATTTTTAATTTTTATGGAGGGTGGGAAAAGGACACGAGGGCATTTGAGAATGAAGAAGGGCATGAGGGCTAGATTTTTCTCTCATAGAGTGGTACATGATTGGAATGGACTAATTGCCATTGAATGTGAGTGTGCAAGTAGTGTGCATGAATTCAAGAACAGGCATGACAGCTGGTGCAGCTAGCATAGCCTCCCTCAATGACTCCCCAACTCTGGTGGTCTCTCTTAATAATAATAATGTCCACAATATACAAAGAAAAAACACTTCACACTACACATTACTGCATGTAAACTAACCTCATTCTCTGAATGCGCAGACATTAGTTGGTATTACTCAGTTTGCACACTTGCTGATAGATTGCTTCAGTACTGTATGCACAACAAATCAAGTTCTGAAACTTGTGAAATACCCCGTGTATTTCAGAATGTATCTCTCGTATCTTAGAGAAGATCAATATCTCAACAACATTTAAGTCTATTAATTCCGTCAATGCCATGATACCATCTCTGAAATATAAAATTTAACCTCATCTGACACCTGGAAATATATTCAATCCCATGCAACTGCTGGTTATTCTATTTGGAAAAAAGAGACTGATTTGATTCTAAAAGCATTTCATCAATCCTACATTGTTACCAAGAAACATAACAAATCTGGTTTAGCTGAATATAGGATTACGAATACTTGCTACAGGATCCTCTGGGGATGATATTAAATTATTACTCAGATGTATCCAATATGAACATTGTTTCAAAGAAAGTGCTGAAGTCCTTCTACATTGCCCTAATCTCAACTTAATGATGAATCATCTATGCTAAAACTCCGGAAATTATTATGAAGAACTATACCTCTTAATATATTATATACAGTAGATTCTGGCTAATTGGGACACATGGGGACCAGTACATTTTGGCTCATTTAAGAGCTAATTATGCGAATTTGTTGTTTCAAGGATACTTGCGACATAAGACTGAATGATATAATCACATAATCACAAGAAAGATATTTATTTAACCAAATATTTTGGTCTGGAAATAGTGGTTTGACGATGGTCTGCTATTTCCAGACCAAAATATTTGGTTAAATAACTATCTTTCTTGTGATTACATGATTATATCATTCAGTCTTATGTCGCAAGTATCCTTGAAACAACAAATTCTTATCCTTCACGGGGAAAATGCTACCAAAATAACTGGTAAATTAGGAAAACTTTCAGTTATACAAGGTAGGTTACGAGCAAAGATTAATTTCTTAAAAAAGTGCCGCGAAAACAAGATTATTCCCAATTTTGCTAAGATTAAAGAAACAATAAAATCTCCTGGAGCTCATAATATTAACCGGAACACTAGTTTATCTCTAATCCGTAATCAACTTAAAGCTGCTAAACGTGACCTTGCTATTCACAGTCATCAGATTTCCGATTTGTGCACCTATATATCCACAAATTTGGATCCACATCTTTCTCACATAGTTCTAAATGTGGCTAAACGTTCTACTCGACATGCTTATAATAAACTAAGCCAACATCTTAACTGTAAATATGAAGCTCTTTCGTCTAGACAATCCAAGCCATTCATAACTCCAGTTAATTGGATTGTAAATATATCCAGACGTCCTTTGACTAAAAGCGAAACCCTGCTGTCAAAAGGACATGATTTTTCTATTGTTCAATAAAATACCATATCTAGATTTCCTAGTTAACATTGAAAGGAATCTTAATCATCTAATGATAAAGCTAATGCTCTTCGCCTAGAAGTCGCTTCTCTCTACTTAAGGCTAAACTTCCTCCTTCCAACATATCTCCTTCTGAAATGAAATCTTTACAGTCCTTGAGAAAAAATAATCACCTCATTATCACTAAAGCTGACAAGGGAAAAGCAACAGTAGTTATGGACTCAGCAAATTACAGAAGAAAACTTTCTCTTTTGCTTCGAGATCGTTCCACATATCAAGAAATTGATTATAATCCAACCAACAGACAACTAAAGAAATTAAATTCTCTCCTTGATGAAGTCATCAGTTTGGATAAAGACACAAATGAAAGACTTAAAACTCATTTTGCAAGACCTCTTAGATTTTATGGCCTTCCAAAAAATCCATAAGATTGACTATCCTCTTCGTCCAATAGTAGATTGTATTAATTCTCCTACTTACCATATAACCAAATATCTAGCTAAATTATTGAAATCTTACATTGGCAACTCTAATTCTTTTTTAAAAAACTCCTCAGATTTCTTAGAAAAATTAAAAAATGTCTCATTACAACCTACAGATCTTATGCTTTTGATATAGAATCTTTATATACCAATGTACCTCTCAAGGAAACTTTAAAATTACTTGCTGACATTTTTCCTCAAGATATTATAAAACTATTCGATTTCGTAATACATTCTGGATATTTCGTATGTCAAAACAAATTTTATAGCCAAGTATAAGGAATGGCCATGGGAAGTTCTCTTTCTCTGGCTTTAGCCAACTTTTATTTAGAACATTTAGAAAAAGTCCTCTTCGCATCTATTTTCCCTCAACCATCTTTTTGGGTAAGATATATAGATGACATATTTACTATTTGACCTCACAGCAAAAACGCTTTACCTTCCTTTTTAAACAGTATTAATTCCTTGCATCATCGCATAAAGTTTACTATGGAATTAGAAGAAAACAGCCAGTTATCTTTTTTAGACGTTCTCCTCATCCGATCACCTTCAAATATTCTTACAACTACAGTATACAGGAAACCAACATTCACAGGTCGTTATATTCTTAAAGAATCAGCCCATCATCCATGTCAAAAAACAGGAATTATAAAATGCCTCAATAGAAGAGCCAAAACTAATTGTTCTACTTTTGATTATCTACAGAAAGAACTTTCTACTATCCAACAACACATGAAACTCAATGGCTTTTCTGGAAAAAGTACTCAACATCTTCTCAATTCTTATAATCCTCCACAAAACAACAAAGTTTCAATACGTCGAGTGCCTATTCCTTATATCTCCGGTATTTCAGAACCTATCGCAAGAATTTTAAAGAAATATGATTTAACAACTACGTATTGACCTATTAACAAATTGTCTTTTCATTTTCCTTCTCCTAAAGACAAACACTCAACTTTATCTCTTCCTGGAGTTTATCAAATTCCATGCAACTGTGATCTCTCTTATTTTGGGCAAACTGGACGTTCTTTTGAAAAAAGAATCCAAGAACATCAATCATCCATTCTTCACAACAAACCTGAAAAGTCTGTATTGGCTCAACACAGGATTGAAACTGACTACAGCATCCTTTGGTCCAGGACTCGCCTCTTACATAGATCCCGTTATAGGTTCGAACGTTTGTTCAAGGAAAGCGTGGAGGCCTTGCTCCATCGCCCCAACCTGAATCGTAATGACTGTATATCTATATGAAAAATCTGGGAAAGTCTAATCAAGATTACTCATTAATTAATTTTTTTTTTTTTTTAATAGCAAATTCAATCATGTTTCTACTTCAAAATATTCCATTTCATACTTAGTGATATAACATCACGCAGCGTGTTCTAATTTTAACAATCTATTGTTAGTATTCTAGCTTGTATTTTTTAAACTGTTCTTGTAATACCACTGACAATGGTCTGCTATTTCCAGACTGAAATATTTGGTTAAATAAATATCTTTCTTGTGATTAATAATTAAATGATTATATCATTTAATTATGCAAAGTTTGCCTAATACAGCCTCCAAGAAGTTTTGCTATGCTGATGATATTGCTCTAGCCACCAGATACACCAACTTTACTACAATGGAAGATATACTAACAAATGACCTTGCAGTCCTAGATGAGTACTTCTGCAAATGGAGATTACACCCAAATCCTAACAAAACAGAAGTTTCATGCTTCCACCTGAACAATAACCATGTTAACAAAGAACTGATGGAACTTCAATCATAAACTGCTATGCTACAACATATTCCTATAATATCTGGGCATTACTTTGGATAGAACTCTTATCTTTTAAACAACATTTCATTAAAACAGTGTCCAAGTTAAAAACACGAAACAATATACAGCAGTGTTTCTCAACCTTTTTTTTTGGATCATGCCCCACCTCAACGTCTTAAAGATTTTGATGCCCCCCTCCAGCATAATAGTCAGCCAAATTCTGAAAAAGTATAATATAAATATGTACATGTACATTTTCTAATTGCCTCCCAAAATATTCAAATTGTTCCCCTGTGGGTCATAAGCCCCACAGGGGGACAATCTGAATATTTTGGGAAACACTTTGGGAAATACAGGTATCCCTTGAGTTGAAAACCACTGATATACAGGTATCCCTTGCTTAACACGGCGAAATTAATTGCGACAATCCCTTTATATACGTGGCAACAGTTTTAATTAACGCGCCTTTAAATTTACCAAAATTCCACCAAATACGACATCATTGCTACAACCCATAGACATGGGAGTCACTGAAACATTCAAAGCCTATTAAAAAGACATTCTCAAAGGCAGTAGAAACAACAAAACGAGAAAACACCATTACGCTCCAAGAATTCTGGAAAAATTTCAACATTAAACACGCAATTGAAAACATTCATGCTCGTGGGAGCAAGCGTCTTCTAGCTGCATGAGAGCTGTTTGGAAAAATCTTTTGCCGGAATGCGCTAATGACTTAGGTGGTTTTCAAAATCCTGTGAACAACATGGTTGAAGAAATTGTTGCAATTGGTGAAGACCTTGTTTTTGATGGTGTTGATGCAAAAGATGTTAAAGAATTATTGGATTCAAATTCAAAAGATTTCAGTGACAACGATCTTCTTGAAGAATAACAACGTGCATATAAAGACAACGCACAAATGGAATATGAAGATGAGGTTCCAAAGGAGATAACAATTAAAGAACTGGATGGAATATTTCACAGTTTAGAATTGCTTAAGCAGCAAGTAATGGATGGATATGGATCCAGATAATCGAAGACTGCTTGTTTGCCAAGGTCTAGAGAGTCATTTTGCTTATTATTGTAGAACTTATGCTGATAGGAAAAAACTAAAACTGTTCAAACGACTCTTGATAACTTTTTTTTTTGATAAAAAATTGCAGTAACTAATGTAGGTACGAACATTTATTAAATATTTACTTTGCATTCATTGTTTATCTTTCCTAAAAGAGTACCATATAAAAGAAATTATTAATATTGTAACTAATCATGGACAAATTTTAATTTTTACCATTGATTATTATATTTGATTAACGCGATTTTGATATATGCGGTAACATCGAGGGATTAATTAATCACGTTAATCAAGGGATACCTGTACTGCAAAAACTATGCAGAACAACTTGGGGTGTCTCAGCAACGACACTTCGCTGCACTGCTCTTGGTCTCGTTTACTCTGCAGCTGAATACTGCTCACCCATATAGCTGAATAGTGCCCATGTGTACTTGGTTGATGCTCAGCTTAACACCACTATGCGCCTTATTTCTGGAACTGTGAAATCAACCCCATTCCTACTGGCTCCCAGTGCTAAGCAACATCCCACCTCCACACATTTGCAGATCCAACTTTCTTCTACATGAATACAGCAAAATCAGGAAAATCCAAGATCTCCCAATCCACGAAGACATCCCACCCCTAGAAATAAATAGGCTAAAGGCAAGGCACTCTCCAATCTTAACAGTGAAAAATCTTGTGGAGACAAGTTTTAACATGAAGGAGAAGTGGAAGAAGTCCTGGTGTAACACTTCAACAGGGGACTATCATGAATTAGTGGACACCAACACAGATGCCTTCGGGTTTTGACCTACCTCGGAAAACTTGGTCTACCCTTAACAGAATCCACACCAATCATGGTAGATGTGCAGACCACCTTTACAAATGGGACATGATTGCCTCACCCAGGTGCGACTGTGGATCACCCCATCAGACAATTCATCGTATTACAGTAGAATGTGCCCAATGTGCATACAATGGAAACCTGTCAGACTTCATCCATGCTACACTAAGTGCAGGTGACTGGATAATCAACCTAGACATACAATTGTAGTCTAATCTTGAATGTCTCTTTTATGACTGTATTATGTATTGTTATAGTACATATGTCTATTATTATGTTTATATATATTTAAGGATTAATGCAATGCAACTTTTGGTGTGTGAGCCATACACAAAATAAATATGCGAAGTTTCAAATTAATAGTTAAAAAGATATAAAAAGACAAACTAATATTTAACTGAGCAACAAACTATTTATTCAAATGAATTGTGTTAGCAAAATATGTACATATTTGAATTTCTCTCATCATGAATATCAACAGACACAATGACCTGTTGTCTTTAAAGTCCTTTAATGCAATCCTATTTAAAATCATCATGACCCAGTTTCTTAGCTAGCTCCTCTGATTTTTTTTTTCAACACTGAACAATTCATGCACAATCCTTGTGCAGTTATAATAGAGATTCACTGATTTAGGGCATCTTCAACATCAGATACATACATTCATACTTCTATTTTTGGGATGTTCTTCCTGTTTTCCATGACATGTCCGTTCTTCTTGAAGTTTATCTTGCTGTGCATGCAATCATATTTATCTCCACCAGATGACAATGACTGGTATTGGGCGAATGGCCTTTGATTTGAAGGCAATTTTTTCAGCTACTGACAAATCTTTACATGGAATCTTGGTAAGTGTCCAAAATTTTACAAAATTAAAATAAAAAACAAAACTACACTTTTCTGATGAGGAGTAGGCTCAGCATGGCAGATGACAAGTGCATGCAGCTGTTCCCCCTAGAACGGGCTGCATAACCTGAGTGAGTGAGAGGAATGATAAGTCATTCACATGCATTGCCTAACACATGTGAGGAACAAAGCTAATGAGTCATTTACAAGTTGGGGTTTGGTACAGTATGATATTTTGCTCTTCTTGTGCCAACATTCCTTAAATCACCATAATCCTTAAACTACAAATGATTGCCTCAGAGGGATAATCTTGAGTGCTGCAGTCTCCTGTCGCAAATAAGTAAAGAACACTGGCAATTTTCTCAATTTAGTTTTGTTCGTTAAGATTTATCCCAAATAAATCATCATCATCAAATTCCTGCCATGTACCCTCAAGGGGTGTGCAGGACATGATAGTACTTCATGAAAAATTTACCTCATTACTAACTTCCTATCTACAATATTCCTCCAAATCAGTCTGTTACTTGTCAAGACTCCAACATTATCAGATCTTATATTTCTATCGTCTAAGGCACTTTGTACCGTATCAATCCACCTATATCTTGGTCTTACTCTGGGTCGTTTTGCTGCCAACTTTGGCAGAGAACACTTGTTTTGATAATCTTTCCTCACCCATTCTGTTTAAGTGACCATACCACCTGAGATTGGCTCTGCTAACGCATTACTGGATGTTGACAATGTCAAGTTCTTTCCTGATATCCTTGTTTTTAACATGATACTGCCACTGATACCATCTGTTCATGCCTATAATCTTTCTCAGGAATCTCATATCTGCAGTCTCTAGTCTTTGGTCAAGTGTTTTACTTCTGACCCAGCTCTCAGATCCATAAGTTAAAACTGGTTTGAACATTGTCTTGTATACAGCTAATTTAGTTTTCCGACTAATTTCTCTCTTATTCCATAAGAATTTATTCAATTGACTTGCCACCATACCAGCTTTGTTGATTCTGTTGTCTATTTCCATATTTAATTTACCATCTTCACTAAAAATCATGCCTAAGTAGCTGAAATGTTTTACTTGTTCCACAGGTTCCCCATTCAAAACACAGATGACATTTTCAACGATTCTACCTATTTTCATTGTCTTCGTCTTTTTAGTGCTGACCTTCATACCATATCTATTACAACAGTTATTCAATTTAGTCACGGAATCTTGCAGACTTGTAGCGGATTTATTTAGAAGTATAACATCGTCCGCATAAAGCAAAGAGCTGACATTAACATCTCTAATTTTGATATCATGTTTAATAATACTTTCCTTCATAATGTGATCCATATAAATAATGAATAACAGAGGGGATAATGTACACCAGATTTAAAATTAAACCATCTTTCTGTACTTCCTTCAATTATAACTGCTGACTTACAACTCGAATAAAGACTAAGTATTGCTTGATATAGTGCCCTATAGACACCATATAATTGTAGCATAATGAATAGCTTCTCTCTTGGCACCTTGTCATATGCCTTTTCCAAATCGACAAAACTTAAATACAGATCTTTGCTATATTCCCATTCTTTCTCGACTATTTGTCATAAAGTGAATATCTGATCCTGACAGCCTCTATTTGGGCCTGAACCCAGCTTGTTCTTCACCAAGCTTTTCTTCCACAATTCTTCTCAATGTTTCTCAAGTATACTTGCATAGGTTTTGCCAGGAATACTCAGTAGGGAAATACCTCTATAATTCTCACATTCAGTTTTATTTCCCTTTTTATATATGGGTAATATGAGAGCTCTACTCCAATCTTCGGGAATTTGCCCCTCTGTCCAGGCTTTCTGAACTATGCAGTGCAGCCACTGTAAGGCTCATACCACCGTACTTCAGCATTTCTGGTCGAATACCCATCTACTCCTGCTGCCTTTCCACATTTCAAGCCTTTGATGGCTTTTTCTAATTCAAGTATGAATATGTATTCCTGACTGCATGCCTGGTCAGTGTTTTTTACCACTGTGCTGTCATCACTGCTTGTTTCATTTAGCAGTTTTTCAAAGTAATTACTCCATACTTCAAGAATATCTTTTTCCCCTGTTTTCATGTCACCTTTATCATCTCTAACTCCATTTACAGCACTCTTTCCTCCATTCCTAAGCATCTTAAACAACCTCCAGAATATTTTGCTATCTTCCTGATATTTATTTTCTATATTTTTGCCAAAATCCTCCCATCACTTTTGTTTAGCTAGTTTTACACAGTGTTTAGCATTCTTGCATTTGTCTCTGTATTCTCTAAGAGCAAAAGCTGACTTATTTGCCAGGAACTTTTCATATGCGTTCTTCTTTTCCTTCACTTCCTCTTTAACTTCCTGTATCCACCATGGAGTTCTAATTTTTCTATCCTTGCAGACAATTTCACCACATGACTTTCTAGCTGAATCAATCAGGGCTTTCTTCAAGGCTTGCCACTGAATCTCCAAGGTTTGATTCCTGTTCTCAAACTCTTTCATTTTTTCTTCAATAATCTTTGTGTATTTTAGTCTACAGTTCACATCTGAGAGCTGCTCAACTTTTATTCGCTTTAAAACTTTCTTACATGTTATTCTTTTCAATATGAAATTCAATTTTATCCTGCTCAAGACTAAATAGTGATCACTTCCAATTTCAAATCCTCTGTACACTCTGGTGTCCTGCACCAGGGAGAAAATATCACTATCAACAATAACATAGTCAATGAGACTTTTCTTGTAATTTGTGCACATTTTTATGTTGGAACATGGTGTTAGTAATAACCAGTCCATGTCCTGAGCAGAAATCCAATAGATATTTGCCATTATTATTAGCTTTGCTCTTTTCTCCAAATTTTCCCCAAACATTTTTTTATGTCTGACAATCATTTCCTACTCTGCTATGTAGATCCCCAACAAGGACCAACTTTTCCTTTTTCATTGTGTCAGTTGCTTTTTCTAAAGCCTCAAAAAATTCCTCCACTTCTACCTCAGTAGAACCTTCTGTGGGACCATAGGCACAAATAAGTCTCATTGTCCAGTTCTCCATTCTCATATTTGCCCACATTACTCTACTTGAGACTGACTGCCATTCAAAAAGATTAGCCTCGTATTTTGTGTTGAATACTATGGCCACTCCTTTTCCTTGATTGTCATTGCCTGAATATAACATTTTGTATTTATTGCTCAGAAAGATCTCACCAGTTTTGGTCTTTTTTGTTTCAGTCACCCCTATTATGTCGATCTGGTACTTATCTAATTCCTCAGCTAGCTCCATTTCTTTGCCATTCAGGCTTCTTATGTTGATAATACCGATCTTTGACTCTGATGATGCTGAGTTTGGATGTGTTTTCAGATTTGTTCCAGTAGGTGACTTTTCGCTGTTCACCCTGGTTCCCTGCCGAAAACAACGGGGGCCTTGTTTAACCGGGCGAAGCCCCAGCCGGCATGAAATTGTGTCATGTTGTACCATCATTTTTTATTTTGGTTTAACCAATAAGAATACAATTTGGTCAGCTAAATCCCAAATTGCCAGCCCATTCTCATTCGTTCAGTATCCAAATAGATAATGGTTGCCCCAATTAACCAGATTCTACTGTATATAATGGTTTTTAAAATGTATTTATTCTCACTTATGCACACACCTCTTTTGATCCTAACAGTATCATTATTTTTATCTTCCTATCTCATGACTGTATGCAAGAAAAGATTCCATTCTTAATGTACCTTCATTGTTGTTTGATTTTTGAATATTTCTCACTGTAAAACACTATATTGAGGATGGTTCATGATATGTGTACAAAGATATCTGTACAGGCATACCGTAGTGATACAACATGTTATGTTCCAGGTAACTGTTGTATAACGAACGAATTTTATCATATATTTAATCATGGACTTTTTTTTTTTTTTCACTTATCGATGCATGTAAAAAATTGCAAAAAAAATATATATATAAAATTGATAAAAATGACAAAAAAAATCCCTATCCCATCCACAGTATACAAAACGTACTATAGGTTTATAACCTTTTGTGGGTAGGAACCACACACAAAAAAGCATTTATTTATGTCAGATATGCCAATGAAAAATTTAGAATAATTTTCTCAAATGAAAATGTTATTCTGAATAGCTTGGTTTAAAGGAAACACAGCAACAGTTTGGTCACCAATCAACACCATGAAAAGTTTTTCCATTTTGGCAATAAGATTGCCATGTTTACAAGTAATTGTAGTATTAAGTAGTGTAGCATTTTTCACTTTATATTTGTTTTTAACAACAGTAGTGCAAAGTAAATTTAGCCTGTGATTTATCTCGGTGTTTGATATATCATTGTCACTGAATTTAATAAGTTTAATCTTAGTATTTAATGTGATAGATTTGCACATCTTATTTTTACAGGAAGCAACAACACTCTTGCTTTGAATTTTATCTGCCTTTATTGTTATAAAATAAAAATGTTATAAACAGCAAAAAAACCAAAACAGAGAGAGAAAGGTAGTGAGCAACTATATCATAAATAAACTGAGTTCATGAATACCATGCATCAGTTGATTCACAGAAGTATTATCACTAAAACACGAAAGTATTATCACTAAAAGAAAGAAACCTCCAACTGATGAAGGTTCAACAGTCAGTGTCAACAAATATCCTTGCCTAATGATTTTGTAATTGTATCTTTAGATTAAATATAATGCAAATACTTTGTAAGACAGAGTATTAATGTACTATAATTAATCTTAGTCAATTTAATGTTTAACTGTGCAACCCTATTTCAATGCCCACTTAACCACCAATGGTTTGCCTTGCTCTCTTGCATTTCACCAATCAATCCTTGAATCCTTCCTCAGTGCAATGCACTGAGGAAGGATTCATCATATTATCAGTGGAATGTGAATTTATTTACATTCACATTTCATTAATATGATATGATGAATCATTAGTGCACAGTCTTTGGTTTGGAAATTGTTCTCTAAATTGGTAGCTTTATTTCATCATTAAAATGAGCATTTTAGCCTTTTTATTTTATTTTTTTAAATTGCCAAGCAAAATTAATAATTTCTTGTTTTTTCATAAACTGCAACCTAACTTCCGTAAACATTTCAGTTTTTGATAATTAGCTTAATTCATTATGTAATGATCTTAAGATTGTGCAGTGCACTGAGGAAGGATTCATCATATTATCAGTGGAATGTGAATTTATTTACATTCACATTTCATTAATATGATATGATGAATCATTAGTGCACAGTCTTTGGCTTGGAAAGCAGAGATACTATTCACTTGACCTATAGTAAGACAGTGCAATTGAATAAGACTTGAACTGTTGTTTCTGTAGCCAGATTTAAACACAGACCACCTTTCCAAGCAAGAGATATGAGTCCTTCCCTAAGGATTCGTATATCTCTTGTGTAGAATTATAATGAATTAGTGGCTGATTATCAAATATTGAAATGTTTATACAAGTTGTGTTCAATTTATGAAAAAACAACCATTACTCTTATGTGACAATTAAAAAAAAACATTTTAAGGATAAAATAAAATGACTAATTTAGAGAATAGGTTCTTCAGAAAACTGGCTCCTTATCTGTATTGTATATAACCTGAAGATACAAATACATCATCAAAGGCAGTAGATGATTTTCACTGTTTGGTATGAGACAGCTCCCAGTTATTGGATATCTCATTATAGACTGGAGGCCTCTACAATGGAATTCTGGATTACATAACCATTACCTCACCCATGGTACTAATGTGCTACAGGTTTAAATTTTTTTTGAAAAAAATTTTTTATGAAAAAACAACTATTACTCTTATGTGACAATTAAAAAAAAAACATTTTAAGGATAAAATAAAATGACTAATTTAGAGAATAGGTTCTTCAGAAAACTGGCTGCTTATCTGTATTGTATATAACCTGAAGATACAAATACATCATCAAAGGCAGTAGATGATTTTCACTGTTTGGTATGAGACAGCTCCCAGTTATTGGATATCTCATTATAGACTGGAGGCCTCTACAATGGAATTCTGGATTACATAACCATTACCTCACCCATGGTACTAATGTGCTACAGGTTTAAATTTTTTTTGAAAAAAATTTTTTATGAAAAAACAACTATTACTCTTATGTGACAATTAAAAAAAAACATTTTAAGGATAAAATAAAATGACTAATTTAGAGAATAGGTTCTTCAGAAAACTGGCTGCTTATCTGTATTGTATATAACCTGAAGATACAAATACATCATCAAAGGCAGTAGATGATTTTCACTGTTTGGTATGAGACAGCTCCCAGTTATTGGATATCTCATTATAGACTGGAGGCCTCTACAATGGAATTCTGGATTACATAACCATTACCTCACCCATGGTACTAATGTGCTACAGGTTTAAATTTTTTTTTTTTATGGACGAGATTAATATGTTAAAAAAAAACAGCCATCTGAAGTGTTGATAACAGATTTCTCTCTAGAAAGAAAACAGATGATGAACCATAATATTGAATTGGTTTAAAAAGCCAATTTGTTAACTTTGTTTTGAGTATGTTGGAAGTAAAACTAATTCATAATAAATAGTGATAAAAATATGTTTTCTAACCTGTTTATTTCTTGACTGCACATCAACACTGCTGATTGGAGGTAAGAAAGAAGGCCGCCTGTATTTAAATTCTAACTTTTGTTCAACTGGAGAGTGTGGATGTATTTCAGATGTCAGCTTCATACCATATAATATATCAGGAAGTGATGGGCCATCCTCCTTAAAGGGGAAAAAATATTAAACTGAATTCAATAGTGAACATTATAATAAACAGTTACATTCAAATCACCAGGACACCGAAATAATTACTATAATTTTGTATGCTGCTCTACTAATTATATATGTATCTTGGATCTCCTCATGGCTGAGGACTCGTGACCTTCCTGATGATACTTCCATTTCTTTCTCCCCTGTGCTTCTCTTATTGCTTGTTCTAGTTTAAGTCCATTGATTATTGATATTTGATCAATCCACCTGTTGGGGGGGGGGGTTCCTCTTTTTCTTTTCCCCACACGGCTTACCCTGGACGATTTTTTCCAGGTAGTTGCCTTCCCTTCTACATATGTGTCCAAAATATTGCACTATTCTCTTGTCAATTATGTTTATCAGTCTTGTGTGGATATTCAGTTAGGATACTTTCGTTTGTTCATTTTTCTGTCCAAGACAATCTTAACAATCCTCTCCAGCACCAGAGCTTGAATGCCTCGATTCTTCTTCTGTCATTGTCCAAAACTCAGAAGCATAGAGAAAGATCGAAAATATTGCACTATTCTCTTGTCAATTATGTTTATCAGTCTTGTGTGGATATTCAGTTCTTCTAGGATACTTTTGTTTGTTTGTTTTTCTGTCCAAGACAATCTTAACAATCTTCTCCAGCACCAGAGCCCGAATGCCTTGATTCTTCTTCTGTCATCTTTTGTCATTGTCCAAGACTCAGAAGCATAGAGAAAGATCAGATAAAAAAAACTAAGGTTTCAACAAGCTTAATTTTGGTCTTTTTGGAGATGTGCCTATCTTTCCAGATCTTAGTTTGCTAACACTTGGATAAAGGATAAAACCCAATATATAATTAGTAGCATAGTCAAGTGAAAAAACTTCCATAAAAGAGTGTTATCATTATGGGTGATTTCAACTATGGGAACAAAGATCAGAAGGAGGTGAAAGAATCCAAATTTAGAGAAAAGAATTTATAGAATTGCTCAGAGATAACTATCTTAAGCAGTATCTGATGGAAAGGACATGCAGAACACTGGATCTGTTAACTGAGTCTATCATGCTTCCAAGTGGTGAATGATTATCGAGTCTTGACTTGAAAGGTGACAATGCAGGCGAGAGCTCAAATAAGGCATAGATGTGGAATTATAAGGCCATTAATATACTGATAAAGCAACTTGAAGCAGTGTGGTAGCATGAGAAATAATCAAGGTATATTTGAAGAAGGTAATATCTGACCGCATACTCAGAGTTAATAGAATAGATTACATGGGAGTTAGATAGATAAATAATAATTTAAAGCAAGTGCATAAATCACATCCAGTTTCAATGTTGGAGGTCTGAGCAGCGTCAGTGGGCAAATGGTATGCTGTACCCTGCATACCGTGGGCAACGAGAGTACCCTAATTGTGTACCACTGTTGAGAGCTTATCATCGAACATTGCACTTTGCCTAGTGTTGGGGCCATTAAAACTGGACCTCTGCAGAGTGGACCAGAGTCATGTGGTCTGATGAATCCCATTATCAGTTGTACTGAGCTGATGAGAGAGTGCAAGTGTAGCATCGATAACATGGTGCCATAGACCACATTTGTGCCAGGTTGGCTCTGTTCAAGGAGGTGATGGCTCTGTGTTGGTTTGGGGAGCCTTCTCATGTTACACATTAGGTCCCTTAGTGTGTCTGGAGAGGGCCTTAAATGCTGCAAACTACAAAATGGGCTGGTTGATCACCTACACACTTTCATGGCTTTCATGCATCGTGCAGTCGATGGTCTGTTTCAGCAGAACAATGCTTACCCCTCCAATGTTCCTCCTCCCCCTCAGGTCCCCAATGCACCTATCTTGCAGATTAGCATCCCTCATATACCACTTTTTTATAATCTAATCCCATATCCTCTAATTTATATAACGGTATGCCATGGCGCATTCCAGTGTTTTCCAAACTTCCAATGCCCACATATCCCTTTTAAAATTTCATTAACACTGACCTACCACCTCTCAGGAAAAGGCGATTTGGGAGAAGTTATAATATTTCATTCAAATATGAATAATTATAAAGGTATTTATTTTTTAACATGTGCATTATAATAAACTACAAAAAATGAAATAATTTTTTAAATTATTAAATACACTTTTAGTTATACAAATCCAACATATACAGGGTGTTAAAGGAGGAATAGTAAATATTTTGATAGGTAGAAGTATCGATTATTCTGAGTTTAAAAAAGTTCATATGAACATGTGTCCAATTGTCAATGAATGTGGTTTGAAGATGGTACATACAGCTCTGATGCACAAAAGCTCTGCACATCAGGTGATCAGTACACAGCTCTCTGAATCAGATGTGACCAAGAAGCAGTTATAACCTGATGCAATTTTGTGTTAGTAGTGTTGTTAAGAATGCTTTCATCTTTACACATGCTGAATATGATGTTGATTTATGGTTTTTGTAATGGAACTGCTTTTGCTGCTTGTAGAGAATACCATCGATGGTTTCTTAACTACAGAGTACTGGATTTAAGAGTGTTTACTAGTGTTTATAACAAACTGTGTGAGACTGGTATTGTTCCCAGCAATTATTTCTTCTGAACATGGAAAATAACAAAATGTGGATGAAGTAGAACATTCTTCAGTCTGTAGAATGTACTCCTATTACAAGCACACAGAGACTTTCTGCACATATTGGTGTTCCACATACAAGAGTATGATGAAATTTTGTGAGCAAGGTTTGTATCCATTTCACATATAGCAGGTGCAACACCTTCTCAAGGAGATGAAGGCAGTCAATTGGAATTTTGTCGGTGGTTAAATGTTAATTGTCCATTAATTCCATTAATACTGTTCACTGATGAAGCTACTTTCCTGTGACGGTATCAACAACACTCATAACTGGCATTGGTGGTACAAAAAATCCACATACGACTGTAAAAAAAAATTTCCAGCATCACTTCTCTGTAAGCATGTGGTGCGGTATGATCAACAATCACTTGATTGGGCCCGTTGTGTTACCAAATCATCTTACAGGGTTCATTTATCTACAATTTCTGCAAAACGAACTTCCAATACTACTGGAGGATGTTTCCTTGGCTATAAGGATTAGTATGTTCTTTCAGCATGATGGAGCACTTGCACATTATAGCCATCAGGTGACACAATATTTAAATTGAACTTTCCTTGAACGATGGATCAGACACAGTGGTCTTGTTCATTGGCCACTAAGGTCTCCAGACCTCACTCCCTTAAATTTTGGTTCGTGAGGATGGATGAAAAGCAAAGTATACAAAGAAAAGGTAAATACAAGAGATGAATTGATCGCTCGCATTATGGATAATGCTGCCCACATAAAATTATGTCAAGATGATCTCTGAAGAACAACACATGCTATTACCACAAGAGTTGCAAAGTGCACTGAGGTTGGCAGTGGAATTTTCAAACATTTATCATAAATACTGTAAATTATGGTATTTGTCAATTATTTGTGTTTTGTAACACTCAAATAATCAATAAATACAAACAATAAGTCACTTATCATTCTTTGATACCTCTCATAATAGCTTTTTGTGTGCTAGTTTAAAATAGCTGTATCTACACATCCATTGTCAATTGGAAACATGTTTTTATTAATTTTTTTACTCAGAATAATTGCCACTACCACCTACTAAAATATTTACTATTCCTCCTGAAACACCCTCTATATATACAGGGTGTTCGGGATAAATTTGACAGTTTCGTAAGGAAAAAGAAAATCTTCTTTGTATCTATTAAATTTAATGAATTGACAAAAAAACATTACAGGCAGAGTTAATTACAATACTATCAACAAGATTTACTCAAAATAACCACCATTAGCATCGATCACAGCTTCAATTCTGCTTCGGAACCTCGAACAAGCTGATGCTACAGTCTCCCTGGGAAGGGCCGCAAAAACTGTTTTAATTTTATCCATTAACTGGGCTTTTGTATTACTGGAAGTGCGATTGGTGTCTTTTTCAACTGTGCCCCATACAAAATAATCCATGGGGTTAAGGTCTGGGGAGTTTGGAGGCCAAACATTTGGACTGGTGAAGTCGTAGAAATTTTCAGACAACCATTTTTGACTTTTCCCAGAGATGTGGCAAGGGGCCGAATCCTGCTGCCATACATACGGCCTACCATTGGCTACCCTTGTTATCCAGGGCTTGACTACAGTTAGCAACTCCACGAACAAAGCCCGAATTCCAATGCCAGGGTTCTTCAACACCTGTTCCTGCAGATTTGCGAGGAATTCTGCTGTACGAACGCAATCAGATCGTCTGCTAGGGATCTTTCTTCTTGCTACATCCTCGTAGTCACCATTGCAAGTCTCTAGTTCATGCCTGATTGTTTTTACTGTATTCAGGGAGCATTGGGCAGCAGTCGTAATATCCTTATTTTGATGGCGGGCACGAATCATCATGATACAAGTTATTCTCTTCCATGATTCAGGTGGGTTCCAGCTATCCATCCTTTCTGACATCTTGTATATGAATGAAGAAGGGTCCAAACTTTTAAATGAAGAGAAGTGTGTGTTAATACATGTAACTTACGGAAAAATATAATTAATTATAAATATGTCAAATTTATCCCGAACACCCTGTATATATATATATATATACACAGGTAACCCTCATAATAACGCAGTACTTATACAACGCTGTCTACAAATTGTAGTAACCCTTTATCTTTTCTTATATTTTTCATCGTGTGACATAAAAATCATTTATGTTCATTAATTTTCAGTCTGCTCGTATCATGCATGTAGTTATAAATAGCGAATTTATATTAGGGAAATATTCTTTACCGTTTAAAGGACTTCAATTGTTTACCGTATAAAGTGTTTATTGTTGAACATTGTCTTCGTTTTTCTGCCAGGAAAGAGCATTAAAAATCATAAGTGTGATAATCCCAAGCTCAGCACTATTTTCTGGTGAGTTACATACAATGTGTAATGCTTTTTATGTAAAAATTTATTTTTATAGTGATGGCCACTATAAAATATTTGGGTGATAAAAGCTTTTGCGATATGGTTGAAAAGGAAATTAGATGGATGGGAAAGTTCTGCCAAAGATTCTGATTGTGATGAATCCATTAAAGAAATTAGCAGAAGGATTGGACTTGGCAAGAAAGGAAGTTATTTTATGAATAATAATCCCTCAATGGAACGCTCCAAGAAATTCACGAGACAATTGGATATTTGTTTAGCTCCCTATTATGACCTTAATAAAAAAAACTGCAGCATAGTGGTCCTGTCCTGTCAGGTGTCTTCGCCCTCCAGGAGATTGACTACCATGTGTCTCCAGCATGTCCTATTCTGCACCTCTCTGCTGCATTCCTCATATGAGAGATAGGTCAAGTCTTCTATATTTTTCATCCACTCCAGTCTTTGTCTTCCTCTCTTTCCCTCAACAGTTCCTTCGAGAAGTGTCCTTTGTAGGCAGCATAGTGGTAAGCAAGGTCTTATTACTGACTTCTTGGTAACTAAACCAGCCAAAGTATGCAATGAGAATTATACTGATGATGTCTAAGAGATTTCAAGTGATGACGACGTCAGGCCACTCATAAATAAAGAACATCTACAAAATGCTCGTTTTGAAGACAGTGATGACGATTAAAATATGAACTTTATTTTGTTTTGCCTAAAACATTTATGCATCATGGGCAATGAAGTTTACCTACAATTTGTAATTTTATAAGTTTATACTATGTATATGTTTTACAGTTTATGTTTTCTTAACTTACTTACATGAATTACCTGAATTAAATAAAAATATTTTTTGTTGGATATGTCGTTGTATATATAATTAAAAAAAAATGATTTCAGAATATAACCCTACTTTTTCTATGTGATCTGAGTCTCACATAACGCGATTTATACAACGCGGCATTTCATCTGAAATTTTCAATAATAAAAAAAGTTTAATGAAACTGCTTCTGATGGGAAGAAGTTAGTTTATAAAATGTTCTATATTTTTTATTTTTATTTTAAGTACCTGTTATTTATATACATGGATGAAGTAAGGTGAGAAAATACAAATCATTTTCTATATCTTGGCAGTCATCTCAGCAAACAAATGCTAACATTAATGATGACATTCAGTGTCATTAGAAATGTAGTACATAGCTCTTGGATATGATTACAAGGACCCCCATGATATAGCCAAATTGAATTTTTGGTTTATAGGGCTGTTTCCATCCTAACTTTGCTGTATGGTAGTGAAATGTGGACCATTTCACAAATCCTGAAATCCTGCAAGCACTTGACAAATCCTGAAATACTACAAGCATTGTCTTTAAATAATCCTTAAGTTTACTGGAAAGACAAGCATACCAACATCATTATTTTGATTTTGCTGATCTTTACTGATAATGTAACACATCACCCAAATGACTGATATCTGCCTCCCAAAACAGTTCTTTTTGTTTTTTTTTGGAAAAGAAGGAATGATCAAAGAAACTTTTCAAGGATCTCAAGGCCATATGAAGAAATGGAACATCGACATAAATAATTGGGATGCTTTGGCTCCATATCTGTCAAAATAGACCAAAAATGACTACAGTATTTTGAAATTTTAGAGCACATCACAGAGGCTGAGAAGAGACAAATAAGAATGCAGCATCATATTGCATGGACAAATTGTCCTCAACTATCAGTACCTTCTGGATGTAAGTTAGCTCATCTCATTCAGAAGAGGCATGTTTTTTTCTTACTAGAAACAGGAGTGTTTCATCCTACAATACAGGCAAAGCAGCTAGAAAACACACAATTAATAGATATAATACACTGGCCTCTGATCCTTAGCTGCTTCAGCTGCAATTCAAAATAACAATATTCTAGAATCACATGTCACTGTTGTAGAGGATCATGTGAATCAAGCATTGATCTAATTAGCCATCTTTGGACTGACTAGTATAGCTCTTCAGAAGATAATCATAGTTGTTCGCAACTAGTTATTGATGATGGAAGGAAAACTGATTCAGAAATAGTCTAGAAGTAGGATGAGGAGTATCAGGTATCATGGTGGTTAAATGGATAATTTGTATTTAGATCATTACTAACAGGAAATAAGTTGACATTTCTTTGAGCTTGAAATGATAAGAAATTAGAGAAGTGGACCTGGTTTAAGGTGTACATAGTGACGTCTCCAAAAAGGATGACTTTATGTTTGGACTGTAGAAAATCAAACTTCAGAGATAAATAATCAAAGAGATCCAACACAGTGGTTATTAAAATCTGTAGAACAATACAGACAGTGTACCAGAGCAGATTATAAAGTGTAGATTTTAGGTTTAATTTGTCACATCTGTTATCCATTAGGATAACAGATGTGACAAATTCACTAGCACCCATCCTCGTACTGGAAGGGATTATGCAGAATGTAGTCTGGAGAGAGAGAGAAAATGGATGGACAATGGTTGTGTGGCCAGCTAATGAAGTTCTCTGAGAAATAACAGAACTGGTATAGATGAAACCTGTCTCCGAAACCTGCACATTGTCTATGTGCTAAGGCCATGAATGTTTGGGGAAATGAATGCAAGTTTTTTTTGTTTTGTTTTTTTGTACGTATTTTTGTTGTTGTTTTTTTTAATGATTTTTTTTATTGTATTTTTGTGGGAGATTTTTATCTGATTCACAGTGTTACTGTAATATCAGAAAGTTAATTATTACAGAATAATGACAAAGTGTGAGTGTGAAAAAATCAACATGCTACTCACATCATGGAAGCACTCGGTCTCTTTTCCATGTGCTGGTTTTGACAGTGCCTTCTATAATGCAATACTCTGACTTCCCCCAATAGTTTAACATAGTACCTAGGAGTAGGATTATTTGATAGGTGGTTGGAAGTTGCCTGAGGCAACTAGCATGACTACTTTAATGCTGTACTCTTGAATAGAGGAAATGGGGATACTGGCTCCCTATGGTGGCCAGCCTGGTTAGCCAAATGATTAATGCATCCACTCTCCAACCAACAGGTGGCAAGGTTGAATCCCGTTACAGACATGGATGTTTGTGAGTGTCTTACTTTATGTACTGTTATAACCTTTGAAATGGAGCAGTATGACTTTTGCCTATCTTTGCACCATTAAAACCATAAAGTAGCATCACCATCAGTGTGTTGTGTTAGCATGTCATTGAAAAGTGTCGCATGTAGTGTATGTAAGAAGAGAGATGGTGATGGTGGGGATACAGACAAGGGAACAAAATTTAAGTTTATTTGAAATATCTGTGTACTTTTCTATCTTGAGAAAAATGACTCAAGAGAAATTTTATTTTCCCAATAAAGACAATATATTACCTGAATTGTATGCACCTGAAGACAAGGCAAATCTGTACTCCTAACATGAGTCTTGGCAACAGTGGTAGTATGGTTTGGCGAATCAGAAACACTAACAAAACATAGTCAATAAAAATATAAGCAGACATTTCCAATTTTAATTAATAAATAAAATTATAATAAAAATTTGTCCAGAATAATTTTTTCAGTATTTTTTTTTTCTAAATTTCATTTCAGAAATCAAACCCTTAAGATTTTTCTTCATACATATTACATTTGTAAGTTTATAATACCTAATGCCTTTATGACGAAGAGCATTCAACATTTACAAATAACAATTTCCCACCATTATTGTAAAAAAAAAAATAATAATAATAATAATTGATTTTAGTACTTAAATTCCTTTGCCTCCATTTTAATGAAGCCAAAGGAATTTAAGTTCTTTTAAGAAATCAACTACATTAATATTTCTGCCGTTTTTTCTTATATCATCAGAATAAATTGTAAATCAAACTGGAATGGCAAATGTAAAAATATCAATAACTCACCCCCTTAGTAACTCTAGATATTTTTATGTTTGGCACTTTATAGTCTATGTACAAATTCACCCTCGATGATACTCTTAGAAAAATAGCAACAAACAAGCAAGTCTTTTGTTTAAACAGAGTAGTTCCTGGCATCATAATAGATTGCTTGTCCTTGTGATGTGATTTCATTCATTATTATCCATTTTAAAAAGGTAAAAACTAATGTAATAGTTATGCTTTTATAAATCAGCTTGTAGCATGTATTTCTTACCAATTTCAAGAGAATCTTCAGGCATTTGTATCCAAGCTGCAAAACTGGTGCCGGAAAGTAAATCTGGGGAAACACTGCCATTTTGAAAACTCTGCAAAGGTGAACTGGATGAGAATCTGAAGGAGAAGATTACTTGGCACCTTCAATCTCTTGAAAAGGAATTTCAGTCGTACTTTCCTGAACTTACAGAAGAAGCTGTTGCACTGGTACGAAACCCACTATCTGCTTCTCTGAATGTAGCCAGCATTCTGATGAAGTACAGGATGAATTCTTGGATCTGTGGAACAATTCCTTGGTACATAATTTGTTTTATGAAAAATTGCTGACTCAGTTATGGTGTGCTACATATCAGTCATATCCAAATGTCACCATGCTTGCCTTTTGAGTTTTACTTCCATTTGCCTCTACATATCTCTTTCAATATCAAAATAAAGGCAAGAAAGAGTGAATGTTAAGGATGACATTGGGTTGGCTTTAACAAACACTCAACCACAAATTTTGAAGCTGGTTGCCCAGATGCAAGTACAACCATTGCATTAAATGTTAGGTTAATTAAATATTAGGTTAGAATTGTATTGGAAAAAATTATTTTCTTATTATAACTGCTTATTATAAAAGGTGGCCACGACTCGAAAAAGATTGGGAAACATTGTAATAGAGGTTAAAATAAAATGGTTGATAATCTATACTATTTTGAGGTTGTAATCATCAAGAGAATGGCAGTTTCTTTAATTGTAGAAATTTCTTTCTGAAACAGATTAGATGAAGAACAGATAATATGAGCTCTGGAAAGAAGTTATTCCCAGAGCTCATATTAGCTTAGATTCCCAGTTGTAATAATGCAATATTTTTGGTGAAGGATAGTGAGCCAAAGTCTGATGGAGATATTGATCCAAAAAGGAAGGTTTGCAAAAAAACAGATGATTCAGAGCCATCAATTCTCCTTTCATGAGAACATTAAGGAAAGACATAGTTCCATTTGATTCAAGTTCCATAGTGAAATTGATTATGTGATGAAGGTTATTAATATTTTGTAAGAAGTTCTTCATGTGAATTATTCCACACAGCAAAAATATATAGATGATGTCTCCATATTTTGGATTAATCATTAATCACATTTTAACCATCAGTAAATATAGAGACATTACAGTGAATGCTAAATATCTTACCACTTTGACAATTGTATATTTACAGGATACTAATGTCTGATAATCAGTATGTAAGCATTAGAAAAGAAAGTTCCTTCTACAGAAAACTGGGCTTAAAATATTGAATTCCAAAAGCACAAAAAAGAAATAATACACAAACACCATATATATTTGGCTCAAAAAATCTTTAATGGCTTACCTCTCTTAATGTGAAATGAGACCAATATGAACACATACAGAAAGCTGATTAGAGAGTACTTCAGTTTTTATAAGATTATTGAAAATTCCTTTAGAATAAGAGTATAAAATGAGAAATTAACCAATGCAAAATAATTGAAGAACCCATTGCAGTACCTCTCAATTTGCTGATAAAGCTTTTCATTCCAGCTAAAATATCCAGCCAGAATATGTCGAAAGAGAGGCTTGGCATTTGAATGAGGAGGGATGTAGGCATCTGAAGAGAATGCTGGTCTCTGAACGAGTCAGTGTGTCAATGCAGGGAAACTAGAATTAGTGATGAATTTGAATGTCTAGAATATCTGATGGAAGAGTAGGTAGCTTGCAGAGAGAGATAGATGTACTGAAAGAGTAAGTGGAATGTCTCAGGAATGAGTTGAGAAGCATGAAAGAAGAGATTAAATGACTGGAAATGATAAATGTAAAGTGAATCAGAATAAAAGAGAGAGAGAGAGTTATGGGAATGATAGAGGAGGAAAGAATAGGAGAACCAGTAAAAGAGAGGAAATGAGAAAAATGGAAGAGAGTGCTGGAACCAGGAATGCAGAGATGCCAGGAGACAACAGAAGGGTAAGCAGGGGAACAAAGAAAGAGAACATGTTAAAGGAGAGAGAGAGAGAGAGACCGAGTGAGGAATGCAGGTGAGCAAGGAAGAAACATAGTAAGAGGTGTGATGTATGGAGACTCGATGATCTGTGGTGTGCAAGATAGAATGTCTGAGGAGGAGTGTTTGCCTGGAGGAACAATAGAAAGTGTGGCTATGACAATTAAGTGAGGTGGAACAGTGGATGAGATGATTGTGATGGTGGGCATGAATGACTTGAGAGGCAGTGTGAATTGGGTGGCAAGAGATCCGAAGTTCATGTTTGAGGTTGCATGGTAGAAGACAGAGAAGGAAGATAGTTTGTGTTTTGCTCAGGTATGATAATGCAGCTGTGGGGAAGAGCATAGCATCAATAATGAATAATATAATACCCAGAATTTGTCGAAAGAGAAGCTTGGCATATGTGAATGACTGGAGGGCATTTGAGGAGAATGGAACTGCACATGAGAGATGGCTTGCATTTGAATGAGGAAGAATGCAGGCATCTGGAGAGAATGCTGTTCTCTGAACGAGTCGGTGTGTCAATGCAGGAAAACTAGAATTATCAGGATGGATAATTGCAGGATAAATACAAGGGTGGTCTCTTGTGGGAATAGGTATTTGGGAAAAGGGGGGTGGGGAATACATCGGGTAATGCTGAATCCAGTGAAGTTGGAGGGGATAATGACAGGTATGCCTTGATTCTTTATACTAATGGCAGGAGTATCCGGAATAAAGGAGATGAATTGATGGAGTAATAGCATCGGCCTGTCCAAAGATTATTAGGATCTCTGAGACGTGGTTGAAGGAAGATGGTATACTAACAGGAATACCATCTTCCTTCAACCAGCATTTTACCACAGGATAGGAAGGGAAAACGTGGTGGAGGAGTGCTGCTTATGATAAGTGATAACTTGTCCTCTCAGAGGGAGGATTTGGAGGCAATGGCACTAATGGTTTTGAAAGCATATGGTGTGAGGTAGAGGTGGGCAGGAAGGATATTTAGTGGGGTGTTCTGCTACAAGCCAGGGAGCATAGAGGGTGAGGAGCAGCAGATGTTTAGGCAGTTGAGCCTGGCAAGTGCAAGAAGAATGATTGTTATGGGAGATTTTAACTACAGCAGTATAAGCTGGGAAGAGGAAAATGCATGTAGTAATAAGGGAATGGAAATTCTAGGATTTTTGAGGGACAAATGTGTTGAGCAACATGCAGTAGAAGGAACATGAGGTTCAAGAGTTTTGGATTTGGTCATAGCATCAGAAGAGCTGATTATAACTGAGATTGCATCTCTCCACAGTTGGAGAGAGTCACTATGTGATTTTGACTTGGAAGATGAATATATATATGAAGGAGTCTCAAAGAGAAAGGAATGTATGTGGAATTATAAGACAGGTGATCTTAGATATCAATTCTCCATGGAACTTGGGGCAGTTCCATGGAGGGCAGAATTGGAACTCTGAGATATCATTAGTGTTTGGGAACTTTTGAAGGAATATTTATTAGCAACAACAGCAGCTGTATACTGTAAGCAAAGAAGAGAACACAATTTGGTGTAAAGTGGACGACAAACAATATGATACAGGAACTGCAGATAAAAAAGAGGTTAGGGAAGATATAGGTATTATTTCTGGGAAAATTCCCATGTTACTCCTCTAAATAGACTATTATTTTTATGGCTAGTATAGCCTACTTTCGTTTAGGAGTGCCCCATTTTTTACATGTGTTTACAAAGAATGTGTTAAACAACACATTCTTAGGACATTACTGATGTGTTATAAAACTAATATATTAAGAATAATATAGGAGGAAAATTCAGACATACTTTTTTGGATGTTGTTGGCTCTCCTTATCCTGGCAAAATCCATTCATCTGCTGTTAAAGGAAGTAGGTTTGGGAAAAGTGTGGGTAAAGCAATGTGGGGAGAATTATTTGAAAAAACGTGGGTGAAAAATCATGCTGCCTCTCAGAGATATGATACACTTAGGAGGCAGCTTGAAACAATTCAAGCTGCCTCTTAAGTGTATCATAATCACTGCCTTATAGTTCCACATAATACCCCTTCTTAAATGGAATTTCCACATTTTGCTACCTCCCAAGCCAAGACGACATGTTCACTTTCCCCAATGAAGGCAATGTAGCCATCTTAGTTATGGACCAGTCTTCTGACCCTATAATAAGATCCAACACTCTTGTACCTTGAGTACCTACCCTCTGTCAACTTCAAGTAATTATCTCTCAGTAAGTGTATAAATTCTATTTCCTTCCTGCCATATGATCATTCTTCCTTCCAATTTATTTCTACAAAGTTCCTCATAATAATTATTTAATTTGCGCTCATTGTACTAATTTGATAATGCATGTCTTCCGCATCATCCTTAGCACCCCCTGGCCTATAGCAGCAACCAATTTTATATTTTGTGTCCTATAGGCACCCTATGCTGAATTGACTGGAAAGGTACTTGTTCCTTGTGTGCATGCCAAGTTTTGGTGTGATTGCAAATTTAAAGCTTCCTTTCAACAATAAGAAAGCCTAAAAATACCCATCAAGAATATGGATGGAGTATGTATACACATTCAACCCACACAACTTCTGTTTTAAGTTCTCCAGCAATCTGCAATCCAGGACTCTAGGCAATTCAGGTATTGATAATTTCAATAATTTTACCTCTTATTTCAGATACTGATTTCCACCCTCAACGCTATATCTTAACTGATAGTGATTTCTAGCCATATAAATAACAGGACTCTAGCTTTGATGTTTTTTTTTTTTTTTCATTGAGGTCAAACTACCATGTATTAAAAGATGCATGTGTGTGTGTGTGTGTACATGTATACACTATAGACAATAACCTAATATGCAGATGAAAATGTTGGATAACTACCTTGTTGTAGATTAAAATTATTAATCTAACATAGTAGTTGTTTCCATAAATTACCATAATGTAAATACTCTTATATAGGACTTTTTTTTTAGAGGATTTGTGTTTAGAGGCAATGGTGTACCTGTTAAATTTTATTGTATTATTATATGCCTTTTTTATTATTTATATTATTATTATTATGTGATACCTCCAGGGAATCCAAAGAATCATCAAGGGGAGGGCACCTACTCTACAACTCTCTGTCTCCTTCACTCAAATCCACCAACTACAACTAACTGCAACTACACCAACACCATTTACTGCCCATCACCACTAGTATTACAATTACAAACATCTATGCCCACAACAGGATTCGAACCTACAGCCTTTTGGCTGGAGAGCGAATACACTAACCACTCGGACAACCAGGTCAGCAATATGTCGTTAACATTTGTTGTTCTTTGCATGGAGAGTCGGTGAGTGGAATGGATTGCCTAAGTGTGTTGTGAATGTAGACACATTGAATCAGTTTAAGCCATGGTTGGACGAGCAAGCATTGTGGGAAATAGTGTGTACCTCCCATGATGAGTCTCTGGCTCCATGGAGGTTGTTGTTGTCTTGTCCTTTGAAGAGTCTTAGATGTTTCCATGTGCTCCTTGGACTGCTTTGGCTATGTCGATGATTTTGTTTGTATAGAGCTGTTGTTCAGGATTAGGGCCTATTGCTTGCAAGGCTGCTGTAATTGCTGGACAGGTAAAAATATGAGTGAGTGGGTGGGTGTCAGTTCAGTATTAGGGCAGTTGCTGCAGTTTCTATATGTTCTCGTATCATCTGTATTGATCTTCATGACTCCATGGAGGTCAGATGTTAATAATAATAATATCTTCAATTGTGCCTACTGTTGCATTCTGTTTCTTTTTTTTTTTTTTTTAATTTTTGTATTTGCAAATGAGCACTGATATTAAATAACATGATAACAAAATATTCATGTATAAATAATTTACTATTAATATTAGACCACCTCCTTCCACAATGCACAAAACTAAGATATTATGTCACTTGAGTTTCACATTCATTCAGGAGAGCAATTCAATTTATTGGATGGGAAAATAGGACACTTTCTGCAGGCAGGGAGAGAGCCTAATTGGTGTGATTACAAATTTCTGGATAAACTTGATTTTATGCTTTTATGCTTACATGTGCAACGTAACATTATCACACAAGATTTAATAGATTAAAAATATGGTGAGGAAAAAAAGAATTAAAGTTTATTTATAACTTTATAACTAACATTTTCTCTAATGTAATACTAGTGTCATCAGAGCAAACAAGAGCTAAAGAGTAAACTTTAGGTAAAAAGTTTTTGCAATAAACTTTAATTATTTTTCCTGTGTGTGAGAGAGAGAGAGAGAGAGAAATACATGTGCATGTGTTTCAAGCTGGAAAAGCTCCAAAAGAACTCTATGAGATGTTAAAACTTACTTTTGAAGAAGAAATAATGAATAGAAATTAAACAGAATTTCTGTTCATAATTCACACCAGTGTAGTCTTTGTTGTTGATTGCAATATATGATGAAACCAGCACCATGTAGCTCCTTACAAAGAATCCTACTACTCACTTGAACTCTTAATTGATCATTTCCATGCTGAACTGCCTTTCAGAACATTCTCTGATCTCTTTGTGTCAACTTCCTGATTTAGGTGGTGCCCTCATATTTCAAGTGATTAATAATGTTTCAGTCCTTTACCAGTCATAAATGGATAAGAAACTGCCTACAATAATACTTCTTTCAAAGTCTGTACATTTTCCATATAAAAAACAACAGGAATAAACATATACAGGTATCCCCTTGCTTAATGCGGCGAAATTAATTGCGGCAATCCCTTGTTATATGCGGCAAGAGTTTTGATTAATGCGCCTTTAACCCTGCGGAGCTCCCAGCTGATCTGACAGATAATGCAAAATGTTTAATATAAATATTCTTACACAATTCAATGTATAGCTTGGCGGTCACGAGTAGATGTGCATTCATATGTTACGAGTGATATTCCGCACTGTTTTTTTGTTTTTTGCTGTCAGTTTGGTTTAACACATGTTATGTAAAGGTTTGTGATATTTGACAGTAAATTGTATCTGAGAGATACTGCAGCCTCCGATGTCAGTATAGTATGGTTTAGTTTTTATTTTATTTTTTATTCTTTGTTCAATAATTTCTAGATTGTAACTGAAAATAAAAAATCATCATGTATTACTGAAATAGAGAGCTAAAGGTTTATTTATCATACATGTCCTCTATGAGATGTGCTTTACATTATGGAAAATACTAAGGAAAGCGATCTGGAGCTTACTCCACCTTTCCTACGAGTTGCCCATAAGGTTGCTTATGCTTGCATCTGCTGAAACTTTTAGTTTCTATATATTCGGCATGAAACTCTTGTAGTTTCTATATTTGGCTATGAAATAATGTTGAATTCAATATCCACTTAATTTGTATCATCATGTATTATATTAGCAGTGTTTTTTTCTTTATGTTTTATTGCTTGTTTGCCAAAGTATGGAGAGTCATTTGCTTGTTATCGTAGAATTTCTGCCGATAAGAAAAAAACTAACTGTTCCAACTACTCTTGATAACTTCTTTTGATAAAAAATTGCAGTAAATAATGTAGGCACAAGTATTTATTAAACATTTACTTTGAATTCATTTTTTATCTTTCCTAAAAGACTGGTACTCTTTTAGGAAATGGATGAATTGTAATTTTTACCATTGATTATTAGATTTATTAACGTGATTTCGTATTACGTGGTAACATCGAGGGATTAATTAACTGTGTTAATCGAGGAATACCTGTATTTCATTCTAAAACAGAGTATGCCCCAATGCTTATTTCAACATAGCACAGCATATATATATTTCAAATGCAAAATTACCTCATCTTATTTTCTCTCCTACTTTGCAAAACCTTAGGAGAAACAGTAAGTACACCATCCAATTTTCCAACATCACTTTGAAAGGACAAGGAGCTTCTCTGGCTGCTCTGACCTGACCTGGACCTCAGCTGTGATTGTGAAAACTCTTTACTAGTTGGAGGTAACAAAGGTGGCAATAGTCTTTCTTGAGCAAATAATGAAAACTCTGGAAAATAAAAAATTATGCACATTATCACTTACATATCCATTAATTTTTGACATTTTGTAAATTATAGCAATAATGCAATTATATATAATGTAAGAAAAACAAAAATAGTTGTGATGAATTCACAGTAAACATTCTTAAAGTTATTAAAAAGAAATTTTGCATTTAACGTCCATAGACGCTGTATAGTCACTGCTGTACCTCACATGGTTTTAGCAATGATGTCTTCTGCTAGAATGGTAGGGTCAGGTCGCAGGTAGTGGTAGGGTCACAGATTCCTTTTCCACACAAAGTTTGTAGGACAATCACAAACATCCATGCCCACGGCAGGATTCGAACCCGCAGCCTCCTGGCTGCTGGAGAGCAGACAAGCTAACCACTCGGCCAACCAGACTGGCTTTTTTTTAAGTTATTGGCAGCTTAAAAAATGACTACAGAATTATTTTGATATTCTCAAAGCTAGCAGATATTTCATATATTCTGAATATGTGTGAGAAAACTGCAATGCTAAGGCCCAGAAAAGAATCATTATTTAAGAAATATCTACACAGTTGATTCTCACTATGGCAAATACACAGGAATTACAAGAATAATTTATTACAGTGTACAGTAGAGAATAGTGAATTTCCTTTAGAATAGCATTCTGCATATGCAGCTTTTCAGTGATTTGTTACAGCGTGAGTGTTTACTATAGTAAGAGTTAACTGTATGTTACAAGGTGGTATCAAAAAGACTAGCTCTGTTTACGAGAAATTACTTTATTTATCTACGTTTACACACTATCACCTTCAAAATAGTCCCCTTGCATAGCAATACAGCACTCCCAGTGTTCTTGCCACTTCTGGAATGTGTCCTGGAAGTCTTCTTTTCAAAGCATGTCAAGCACCTTCTGCGATTCGTGCTGGATCTGCACAATGGTGTCAAAACGGTGACTTTTGAGCTGAATCCTCATCTTCAGTTAGAGGGCAAAGTCTCAGGAGTCAAATCTGGTGAGTAGGGTGGGTGCGGAAGTGAGATCATGTTGTTTCTGGTGAGAAACTCACATGTCAGGAGAGCTCGGTGACAGGGGTGCATTTGTCGTCGTGGAGTATCCAATTTTTTGCACCCACAGATCCGGTCGCTTTCGCCAAATGTCCTCTCCCAGACGCCTTAAAACCTGGCAGTAGAACTCGCCGCTGACAGTCTGGCCCCTGAGAATGAATTCTTGATGCACAATGCCGCGAATGTCGAAAAAGACAATGAGCATGCAGTTGGTTGAGCTGCAGACCTTTCTCGCCATTTTTGGTCATGGAGATGATGGGCTCTTCCACTGTGAAGATTGTTGCTTCGTCTCAGGGTCGTACATGGACACTCAAGTTTCGTCACCAGTAATGATCCTCGACATGAAGGATGGGTCATCCATGGCACGCTGACGGAGTTCTTGGCAGACTTTGACGCAGTGTTCCTTCTGCTTCTGGGTCAGCAGCCTGGGGATGAACTTGGCAGCAACACGCTGCATGTTCAAATCACATGTGAGGATTCCCTGGACTGTTCTGTATGACACACCGACAATGGCAGCAATGTTGTGGAGTGTTCTCCGACGATCCTCATGCACAAGTTGCCGAATGGTTGTGACATTTTTGGGGGTTGAGTTTGTTGAAGGGCTTCCTGATCTCTCATCGTCTTCCAGTGATGTTCTTCCACTCTTGAAGCACGTGTGCCACTCAAAACACCTCAAACGACTCATTGCAGCATCACCATAAACTTGCGGAATCATGTCAAACGTCTCTGTGGCAGAATTTCACGTTTGCTCTTTGTTTTAACTTGCTGTCCATGATGAAATCGCAGATGTGGTAACGCAGGTGATCAGAATAGCACCAGTTGCACAGCTCCCGATGTACACAGGACGATGTCTTTTGGCGCACTGACTTATAAAGGTAGGTTCTCCCTGTGACTGCACGTGCAGCCTTGTGCTGCCATCTGTTGGCATGTTACAAACCTAGTCTTGAAACTTTTTGATACCACCTCGTATAACTATCAAATATATGCATAAAGTTCTTGAGAGCAGTTTCACGAAAGGCACTTATAGTACACAATATTAATGTACTCTAGGCTTTATTACCATGTGTGGAATTACTATGGAGAGCTAACAAGAAACAAAAACTAATACACTGAAAGTTGCATTCTCAAGCATTTATATAAATCTTCCATGTCACACAAATGTTGATGTTTTTTTGTTGTTTTTTTTGTGGATATTGTTTGCCTGATGTTTACAGTTCTGCAACATTTTACTCTTATATTTGTTAAAATACATGCAGAGCCAGTCATATATTACTCACAGTCCAACTACAAACTTACCAAATTTATTCACATTCTATTCTTTGGAGCAACTTACTACTACACTTGCATTTTCTAAATACAACTATAAACAGAGAAGAAACTTATAGTATACAAAACATTAGTGCACTCTAGGTTTTATCACCATTTATGTGTGAATTATCATAAAAATGAAAGGATGAAACAAAAATCATATATTTATCCAATAAAAAGCATTATGCAAATGACAGTGATTCTTATTATTTACTCACTAATTTGCATGGGTTTTTTAGTGAATGTATATATGGTATCTAATTAATATCTCTGCAGATGAATAGCCTCTTAAAATTTAATACTTTGTCAACAGTTTACAAAATAGTCCACAAAAGTAAATAAATAAATTATATTATAATCACTTGCTAATAACATATCCATCCCCTATCCATCTCTTCTCCATGCGGTATGAGTGATATCCTTCAAGGGCATGCAAAACATACTTAAGAGATCCCAAACCTTCATTTCAAGTTTCAAGTACATTAGTTAAAAACAGTGATACAGCAGGGTGGCTGATACACAGTACAAAAGACCTGTCAGTAATGAGTCAAGGGGCTTTCAGGATAGCTGACACATAATCCTGCTGCTATTGACTCTGCCAAGTTGTGCCTGGAGGGAAAATCCAAGTAGTGGTATATGGGAGGCACTGTCAAAGTCATGTTATGGAAAGGATATTGGCCACTCTCTGTATCGGTGTCATGACTAAGAGTTTATCTCCTTTCTCTACCCTTCCTTCATAATCAATAATGAGGCATACAACAAACAAGGAGTGCATCACTGTGATTAAAATAAACTTCTCTTAAAACCCAATTTCAATGAAACAAAGTATACAAAACAAACCAAAATCCCACAAAAACACTTTCACATCAACTTCAACATCTGTGGTATAAATGCCAACATAAATAACATACCTCATCATTAATAGTTGACAGAAAATTATAAAGTATATTGTATTTTCAGGGAGAATAGAGGGAATAGGACAGGAGATGGGGTATTGCTGATGATAGCTGAAGAATTACAACCAATAAAATTAGATATTAAAGAGGATTTTAGGTCTAGATCAGACAGTTTATTTGAGACTGTCTGGGTGAGGCAGAGGCCAACAGAGGCAGAGGCTATAGCAGAAACCAACAAAATATATTGTTGGTTTCTGCTATAGCCTATTGACTCATTACTGATAGGAAAATCTAGATATCATGTATAAGCAGATTAGCATAATGCATGCAGACCAAACAATTATTATGGGAGACTAACTATCAAATTAACTTCAACATCCGTGGTATAATAGACAATGAGGACATAAATTGAGGGGGAGGAAAGGCAGCATAGCAAGATTGAAGTGGAATTTATACACTTGCTAAGGGATAAATGCCAAAAACATGTCACAGAAGGGACCAGGAGTTTGAGAGTGTTGGATCTTGTAATAGCATCAGAATTCTCTGCCGAGAAAGAGTTTATGTTGAGCTATAAAGCTGGTAATTATGACAGATTAAAGAGTCATCCTGGAGCAGGGAGAATGTCAGTACTACATGGGCAGTGTTCAGAGAAGTATATTGTTTGAGGGAAGCAGTATCAGACAGCATATCAGGAGGATAAAGCAAGAGCTGCAAAAAAAGAAAACGATGTGGAGTGAATATAAAGAAAAAAAAAGTGATAAACATACTCATGAGTAGTACAAAGTGAAAGCAAGAAGAGTGACTAGTATGGTAAGAAAGGCCAAATCAGATTATGAAAGAAAATTAGCTAAGCAGGCCAAAGTAAACCCAAAAAAGTTTTTTTTTTTTGTTATGTAGAAAGTAAGAGAGAAAATGCTGAAGTAGGAAGGTGACAGAGGCAAAAGATATAGTTGAGTTGCTGAGTGATCATTTTGCAAAATGTATCATCTAGGTGGAGATTTTGCAGTTGCTGATGTGACAGAGATGCATGTCAAAATTGAGGTAGTGGAACAATAGGCGTTCAAGCATATTGAAAAATAAATAACAATGGAAACACACCAGTGGGACTGGATGGCATATCAGCCTGTGACTACGTGAATGGGCAGGAGAATTGGCATTGACTCTGATAAAGTTATTCAATCTAAGTTTCAGTTATGGCATGTTTCCAGTGGATAAGATAGTTCCAATGCATAAAGGTGGTTTGTTTCTTTTTTATTCTGATTTGATTTTTATGGCACAAAGACATCAAAGGTCATACTGTGACACAGGTTACAGCACCACATATAGTAAACGGTTAATAGAACAATCACAAACATCCATGCCCTTGGAAGGATTCAAACCCGCAGCCTCTTGGCTGGATACACTAACCACTTGACAACCAGGCCGGCACATAAAGGTGGCTCCATGACAGAGGTAGCAAACAACAGACCAATTAATATATCAGGAGTGGTTGTTAAAGTATTGGAAAAGTTGGTTGAAGGCAAAATCTAACAGTGGATGGATAAGGATGTAATACCCTATACTGGGCAGCATGGTTTTGTAAAGGATGGGTCCTGTCTTAGTAATTTATTCGCATTTTATAATAAATGTGACAGCAGAATTAGATAAAGGAAATGGCCATAATATGGCTAGATTTTTCAACATTTGACTGAATACCACATGGAAATTTATTACAGAAGTTGGAGCAAATGGAAATGAATATGAAGCTAGTAGAATGAAAATGAATGGGGGTAACTGATAGAGAGACACCAGAGAGTAGTATATGGTGGAGTGTAATCTAGAAGAATGAGGATGACTAGTGGAGTACCTAAGGGTTTTGTACTAGGGCTGCTACTCTTTAATTTGTATATTAATGATATAGGGAAAGAGTTAAGGGGGGAGGGAGATATTCAACTGTTTGGTGATGATGCACAACTGGGGAGAGCAACAAATGATAAAAGTGATATAGATGTCCTGCAAGATGATTGAAATAAATTGACATTGTGGGAAAAGGATAATGATTGTCAATTTAATGTTGCAAAATATAAGGTTATGCACTTCAAGTTGAAAAGGTTGCATACATGTATCATATTGAGGATACTAGATTGCACGAAGTAGGTAATGGTGGACAGGAAGTTGAAGTTCAGAGGAAATATTGCAAAGTTGGTAAAATAGCTCAAGGGATTACTGGATGTTGAAAAACATGCTAACAAGTAAAGATAGAGAAGTTACTATCCCTCTTTATAAGACTATGACTTGCCTGCATTTGACTACTGTGCAGAGATTTGGTCAACTTGGTTTCTTGGGGACCAGAAGATTCAGAGATGAGTGACTAAGCTGGTGACCAGTCTGTGGAATGCTCTCTATGAGGATAGGTTGAAAGTGTATGGGTTACACAAAGTTTAGTTGATAAGCAGAAAAAAAGGGGACATGACAGAAACTTTTATGATATTAAAGGGGTTTTATAAAATTTACATAAAGGAAATGTTTCAATATATGATAAATAATCAGAGATGAGAGAACATCCATGGAAGTTGTGTAAGAGTGTGGTTAGTAGGGTGTGTAGACTATATTTTTTGCATGGAGAGTGGTGAACGAGTGGAATGGATTATCAGAATTAATTGCAAGTTCCCTGACAATGAATGATTTTAAGTTGAAAGATGATAAGTTTGGGTTTCCAATGATGAGTCTCTGGAATACATGAAGATACCGTATAATAATAACAGACATCTAGACCAGACCCCCCCCCCCACCTCTCTTGACAAAAAAACCCAAATTGTAGCTACATCAACCACAGTCCACCTTTAATGTCCAAATTACACACTTCATTGATACTACATGTGCATTTGTGAGATGTGGCACTGCCTTAACTTCTTCATAGCCATTCAAAATAGTGAAGTCATCTTTCTAGGCAACCTTAATGCCTTTGATCACAATGCTAATTTATTTAAATCATCATCAGAAAGAAGTTTATTGGCATTGCAATGTTTTTTCTTAAAACATTGCAAGTTTTTTTGGGGGGGTGGGGGGGGGATTCTTCCTGAGGAAGGCTATTCGCTAAGACAGAGGTAGAAAGAATAAAAAGAAGAGAAGAAGCAGGTTCTGTGTTTGCAGCTGCCTGGCATCCCTTTTGAGGGATGCTGGACAGCTTCTGTTCCTGTTTCAAAAGGCCAAATAAAAAGTGTAGGAATCATGACTTCCAGTTCAGTGGACCACTGACTATGGAAGAAGAACTCACATCCCAGATATATGAGTAGAACCTCTTATGAATGAGTGGCATTGAGATTTGTATAGTTAGTAGCAGTTAGGTGAAAAAAGGTATCTGCTCAAGATGCCATTTTTCATCCATCAAATGTCTAGTTTTTCAATGCTGGGGAAACAATTAATGTAATGTGTTTATGCCAGTTGAGTATGGAGATAAATGTTAAAAGCAGAGAGAGACCTGATCTTGTCTGATGATTTGCATATTAGTGAGGATAAGGTTAGATGAGCTAAGATTTCTTTGAGAGAGAGAGAGAGAAAAAAATGACTAGAAGTTTTCAAAATAAGGGGAATGAAATTGTGGCACTGGTAGAGTTCATTGTTGGTATAAGTGAGACATGGTTGAACAAGGATGACATTCTGACAGGAATAGAGATGGAGGGATATGTAAACTTTTCAAAGACAAACAAAGTAAAAAGGGAGGAGTGTTATTGATGATGGCAAAGGAGTTGTCCCCATCTAGGGTGGAGATGCCAGAAGCAAATACTGATGGTGGTTTTGAAGCAGTATGGTATGAAGTGCAGGTGGACAGGGTGAAATATTTAGTAGGATGTTGCTATATAAATGTTTAGACAAATTGGTCTGGCTAATAGGAAGAGGCAATATCGGCGATGACTGAAGATAATATAGACTGGAATGAAGAGACGGTATCAGGAACCAATGAGGATGAATTTCTTTGTTACCATTGAGTTTTTAAGGAATAACTACCTTAAGCAATGATGACTTCTAAGGCCGGAACAGGCCCTCTAGGCCTAAATCCTTGACAAGCATGATGATGATGACGATGACTACCTTAAGCAGTACATAACAGAGGCCAAATTTGGATCAAGGATCTTGGATTTCATTATCTCATCAAAGATATTGTTGTAAATGAAGTGTCATCATTCTTCAGTTGATTAAATTGACCATGAAATGATCACTTGGGTGGTGGCCAGCCATATCAGGACTTTTTATGAGAAAGAGTTATATGTGGAACTATAAGGCAGGTGATCATAGCAAATTCAGGAGGCAGCTTGCAGTGATATCATGGAATGAGGAATTGCATGTGAAGGAAATCAATGCTGCTTGGTCTCTATTCAGGAATTATCTGGCAGAGGCAATGACTAAGCGTATTCCAAAGGCCAGGAGATTTAATAAGGCAGGCATAAAATGGATGACTGAAGAAGTGGAGCATGCAATCTGGAAGAAAAAGGCATTGTGGAAGCAGCACAGGATGAATGGAGATAATCAATTACATGAATACAAGGAGCAAGCAAGAAAGGTGACTTTCTTGGCAATGATAGCAAAGGTTCAGTATGAACAACAGTTAGCAAATGAGACTAAAAGAAATCCTGGGGAGTTTTTTCGATATGTGGTCAATAGAAGGACCAATGATTATGGGAGGATGATGTTGGTTAGTGATAATGAGAGAATGATAAACACTGAGAAAGATATAGTAGAGGTGTTAAATGAGCAGTTCATTAACGTATTCCATCCTTGTGATTGTAACTTAATGCAAAGCTTGAGAACAGTGGTAACGGGTGAGGAACCACTGATGGTGGTAAGAGCAGGAGATATATGAGGAATTGAATAGATTTGATGTCAACAAAGCTATGGAACTTGATGGTATATCACTATGTGTCTTGAGGGGGAATGTTCCAGGGAGTTAGCAACACCTTAAACATACATTTTGAACATGAGTCTTAGATTAGTCCACATCCCAAAAGAATGAAAAGATGCCAAAATTGTTCTGCTTCATAAAGGAGGTGATAAAACTAAGGCTTCGAATTATAGGCCAATCTGCTTGTCTGGAGTTGTGGTCAAGGTGTTGGAGAAGCTAGTGAGGACAAGGATTCAAAACTAGGTGGACAGTAGTAGAATTCTCTTTAATGGACAGCATGGGTTTGCTAAAGGAAGATCGTGTTTTAGCAATCTGCTTACTTATTATAACAAGGTGATGAATATGCTGAACAAGGTGGGAATGCATATACAGTAGTATATTTAGATTTTGGAAAGGCTTTCGATAAATTACCACATGATAAATTAGTAGTTAAATTGGAACAGATGGGATTGGATAGTAGATTAGTGTGTTGAATTGAAGATTAGCTGTCTGATAGGTATCAACAGGTTGTGTATGGCAGGTAATATTCAAGAAGAGGAAAGTCACTAGTGACGTGCCCCAGGAATCTGTTTTGGATATGTAAACTCATTCTGCTGTTTAATTTGTATGTACATGACACTGAAAGGTCTTAAATGGTGATATACAGTTGTTTGCAGACAATGCAAAGTTGGGGAGAGTTATGAGAAGTAGAACAGATGTTGTAGCTTTGCAAGAGAATCTAAATAGACTGTCTGAATGGACGAATGTGTATGTGGATATCACTTTAATGTTACAAAGTGTAAGGTTTTAAAATTTAGGTAGCTAAACTGGTGGAGATATGAGATGGGGAGATGAAGTATTTGGGGGTTGTGATGGATAGAGACTTGAAATTTCATGGACATTTTGCTAAAATTGTGAGGATGATGTAGAGAATTAAGGATGTTTTGATTCCATTATACAAGACTTTGGTCAGGTTGCATATGGATTACTGTGCACAGATTTGGTCACCAGAGTTTCAAAAGGATGATGATGTTTTGGAGAGGGTCCAGAGATGATTGACTAAGTTGGTTTCTGGAATGTGGAATATGAGGACAGATTGAGAGATTGCAAATTACAGAGACTAGTGGATAGAAGGAAGAGGGGAGACATGATCGAGATGTAAAGTTGGTAAGGGGCAATTACCAGATTAATGTGGATAAGATTTTTCATGGAATAACTGGAGACAGGGAGAGAATGAAAGGACATCCCTGGAAGCTGTATAAGGTGGGTGTGAGAAGTACATTTTTTGCATGGAGAGTGGTGGGTGATTGGAATGCATTGCCTGAGAGCGAGGTGAGTGCAGGGACAGTGAATGCATTTAAGTCGAGGTACAATGAGCTGTGCATGTGAAAATGGGACCACCCAAGATGAGTCTCTTGACTCCATGGAGGTCTGTTGATAATAACAATAATAATAATTTTGGTGGCACTGAAGGTGACTAGATTGTCCTTGCCCGCACTGAAAAATGGTATGGAAATAAATGCTTAAGACACTGGCTGAAGATGATCTTTAAAATTGGGATGTCTGAACACTGCATGGTTTGTCAAATCAGTGAGATGAATGAAGAGTACTATCATCAGAAAAGCTGTAAATAAGATTAGTGGAGATTGAGAGTAGGTCATTTATGTATAGTAGAAACAGGTGTAGATGATAGAAGAGAGTCCTGAGGCATTCCTGCACTGGTGGTGAAGTTTGAAGAGAGGAAGACATCCACCATGACATGCAATAAAAACTTTTTTTGCCAAAAAAAAAAAAAAAAAAAAAAAAAAGCACTCTGATTCTGGTATTGAAGGAAGTGATTTGCCTCAGTCATCTATGCAGGAGTTGGAGGAAAAGATTGAAGCCAAAAGGTCAGTTTTATCTTTGGGTGTTGTAACAGTGATGCCACTAATGTACAAAATGTGAACGTGCAAGTGAGCAGAAGTTGCGACCAAGTTCAGGGCATGGTTTGCATTTGGAGAGAAGGCAAGTTCTTTACTAATTGCATTTATTGCTTTATCATAACGTTTTCTAAGAGAGATAAGATGTCAATTAAGGGAATATTGGTAAACAAAGAAATTCCCTTATTATAATTCCCTTATATAAGAAATTCCAATATTCCCTTAATTGACACCTTATCTCTCTTAGAAAACGTTTTTCCCTCTGACATCTTAGATCTCTTTTCCTTTGCCATTAATTCTGGGTATTTCTCTTGGAACAACAAAATCTACAAGCAGATAGAGGGAACTGCCATGGGTTCACCCCTTGCCAATTTCTATATGGAAGATTTTGAAAAACGAGCCATAGACTCAGCCCCACTCAAACCTTCTATCTGGCTAAGATATGTAGATGATGTGTTCTCTATTTGGCCTCATGGCCCAGACACGTTAGACTCCTTCCTCAGTCATCTCAATAGTCTACATCCAAGAATCCAGTTCACCATGGAAAAGGAAAAGAACAATTGTTTACCCTTCCTAGACACCTTAGTCACACGCCTGCCTAATGATACACTTACCTTTACTGTATACAGAAAACCCACACACACAGGCAGATACATTCACAAACTCTCCCACCACCACCCCTCTCAACAATATGGCATTATTAAAACTCTTACCAAGAGAGCCCACAATCTTTGTTCCAGTGGAACCGCCCTCACTACTGAGCTTAACCACATACACAGCACTTTCCTCTCCAATGGCTACAGCGATCACAGTATCAAAAAATTAATCAACTCCTCCCCCATTCCCCTTCCTTCTCGTCAACAAGATTTTAAAAATGCCATCACCATACCCTACATCCGTGGCACATCCGAAAAAATAGCCAAGATACTAAAACAGTACAACCTACACACAGCATATAAGCCCCACCGCAAACTTGCTACCCTTATCCGTTCTACGAAAGATCAGCTCCCTCCTCTCTCTCTGCCTGGAGTTTACAAAGTACCCTGTTCCTGTAAGCTGGCGTACTTTGGACAGACAGGCAGATCAGCATCCATCCGTCTAGAGGAACACAAGTCTTACATCTTCAAACACAAGTATGGCCATTCAGGCTTGGCTGACCATGTTTTGGATACCACCCACAGGGTATCATGGAAGAAAACCACCATGCTCCACCACAGCAAATTCAAGAAAGAGAGACTTTTCTTAGAAGCAGCAGAAGCTCTCAAAAACCAACCAAATCTCAATAAATACGGCTGCATTAAGCTTCCGAAGATCTGGGAAACACTCATCACCAGAGTTCCCACCTTACATTCCAGGCCACCTACTACTGCCCTTAGAGGGCGCTCTACCTAGATAGGACTTTAGCGTCACCCACGTGGTTGGGCTTAGTATTGTTTGTTATTTGTGTATATGTTACATTAATTGTTTTTGTAATCCCCGTAGATGTCCTAGTGACTAGGACGAAATATAGGAAGCATTAAATTCTATTTTATTATTTTTGAGTGTTGTAAAAAATCCATTAAGCCTCCAACACGATGTCCTCACAGCACTTAAGCCTCTACACATGTATAATGACTTAGAAAAACTTGTTAAGCAGCAAAGAAAATATTTTTGAAAAGGGATGAGGATTATGTTCAGACACAGTGTATGAAAGTGAAGTGGAGATTCAAACTATCTTACTTTTTTTTCTTTCACTGACATATCTCTTTTATGTTGGGAGCTATCACAATATAGGCATTACTTTTTGCAATATTTCCTAGTATTTCAAGCTTTATTATGAAGTTATATTTGAAATTCTTAACTGGAAATGCAACTAGTGACTCTTAATGATGGAAAAGTTTGCATATATATGATATACTGTATAAGTGATTATACAGATAAATAAGAAACCTCCCTCCATATGCACTCATAAAATCATGTTATGGTAAAATTTTCTCTTATTATAGGTATAGTTTACTCAGATTTTCTCTTATTACTGCTATAAGAGCCAATCCCACCATCAAACACAGGTAAAGCTATTCTTCTAATGCCAAATGCACATAACGTTCATTATATTCTATTTTGTAAGCTACAGAAAACATTAATTAATCATTGTGGAATGTTTATTTAAATGAAAAGATTTGAATATTCCATACTTTGAAAATACTTACTTTCCCTATTTTCGTCATGATGCTTCTCAATAATATCCCAAAAGGCAAGCACCTAAATAAATTTAAATAATAAAATGGCATAAATTATTATTAGACTTCTTTTGCATAAAAGTCATCTAATTTTTGATACCAGACAGTTTATATATTTAAATAAAATGAACTGGTCAAGCTTTTTTTCCCCGTAGAAGATTTTTAATAAAATTCTTAAAAGAAAAATAACAGTTATATCTTTTTTAGAATACTGCATTCATGCTGAAAGGATTTTCATAATAGTTTCTTTTTATGCTTTTTATAAGAAAGTGATGGCCGAGTCAAAACAGTAGACAATGCAGAAGATGGATAAAGGGAGTGACTAGACAATGATACTGCAGGATTTTCTTGTGGAGCAGAATCCAGGAGAAATCAGGTGACTAGCAGTATGTTGCAAGGCTTACTTGGACCACTGCTGCTGTTTAATTTGTACATAACCGTATAGGAAATGATTTGAAATGAAATATTCAGTTATTTGTTGATATAATCAAAATTAAGTTTAATCAAGACAATGTAGAGGTTGGAGGATGACTTAAATAGGCTGACAGTATGGACAAAAGATAATGGGTAGCAGTTTATTCTGGTAAAGTGTCATGTTACACAGCTATGTGCCAAACTATACTGCAGGAAATTCATGATGGTAGAGATATGGGGGGGTGTTGGTGAATATTTAGTTGGAGTTTGGAGCGGTGGTTGGTTGATTTGTGAATTATGTCTGTTAATTGCATGTGTTCTAATGGCCAGTTTGCCTTCTTTGCAAGATGAAAAATCCAAGTTTCCAGGAGGAAAAACTTTGCCATCTCCATATGGATAATATGGGATTGGATTATAAACTATTGGCACGAATAATAAGAGGATGGCTGACTGACAGCTATCAAAAAGTGATATATAGGGGGGGGTTGAATCTGGAAGATTCAAGATAATCAGTGGTGTGCCTCAAGGATCAGTCCTTGGTCCATTGTTATTCAATCTGTACAATAATGACACTGGGAAGGATCTCACATGTGACAATGGTGCTGCTGATATGCAGTACTTGTAGAGTGATTTCATTTCAATGATAACAAATGTAACGTCACACACTTTGGTGTAATTAGATATCCAATATCATATCATATTGGTGGGATTATGCTTGAAGAAATTGATGAGGCTAGTGATCTTGGAGTTTTAGTAGATAGGAAGTTGAAGTTCAAGCGTCATATAGCAAAAATTATAAATACAACTCAGAGAATAATGGCAATGCTGAAACAAACCTTGACATGTAAAGATAAGGAAGTCATTTTGCCTCTTTACAAGGCCTGGATAAATCCTCACTTGGACTACTTGCATACAGGTCTGGTCTCTAGGTTTCCATGATGATTCTGATACAGTGGAGAGAGTGCAAACGAAAGCGCCAAAAACTATATCAGGATTGTGGAATACAGATTATGAACACTGATGGAAAATTTGTAAGCTGCAGGACACAAACAGGAGAAAGAGAGTTGATATGATTGAGACTTACAAACTGAAAGAGTTATACAGAATTTCAGTAGATGGAATTTTTCATTTTATGAAGGGCAGGGAAAGGATGAGGGGCATCCTTTCAACTGTCAAGAAGGGGGGGGGGGCTAGATTTCTCTCATAGAGTAGTGCATGATTGGAATGGATTGCGATTGGATGTGGTGTGTGCAAGCAGTGTGAATGAATTCAAGAACAGGTATGACAGTTGGTGCAAATAGTATGGCCTCCCCAATGAGTTCCTGACTCCCTGGAGATCTCTCTTAATAATAATAATAATAATAATATGAGACTGGCTAACTCACCTTCTGTTGAAAAGGTCTGATTAAGGTTCTTTTCATCCTAGATGAGATTTGAACCCAGATATTTCCAACCAAAGGGCATCGTTGAAACCAACTGGGATACAGAGGCTCACATTCAAAGGGCATAATACATAATGCAAAGATAGCTCATAGGATTCCTTGGTTATTGAAGAACACACTGAAAAGCACAAATAAGGAAGTTACCATTCCTCTTAATAAGGTCTTGATACAGCCAATCTGAATTATGGTGCTCAGATCTGGTCACATGGGTTTCTTGGGGATGAAAGTAACCAAGCTTACTCATTTCCACCAAGGTTACTTGGTGGAGCTGAGTAACCAAGGGAGCATGGTCTGTGGAATGCTCCATATGATGACAGATGGTGAGTTGCAAAAGTTGGTTGATAGGTGGAAAAAAAAGGGGGATATGAAACATTTAAGTTATTAAAAGAGTTTAATAGGACTGATACAGAAGAAATATTTCAGCAATTAGCTAGAGGAAACAAAACAAGTCATTCCTCGAAATTAAGTAATCAAGTTTGCAAGTAATTGAATAATTGAGCAATAAATTGAGTAATCAAGTTTGGAAGGATGTAAGAATTAGATTTTTCACTTGAGAGTGGTGAATGAGAGAATATGCTGCCAGAGTTTGTTGTGAATGCTTTGTTGGTCAATTCAAGGAGAGGTACAACATATATTACGTGGACAGTATGCAATAATGTTTTTGTAGAAGAAAATAAAGTGGAGAATAATATTTAGTGATGCTCTTCAAAGTAATTTATGAAATTAATCTAACCAAAATTTCTTCCAATAAAAACACTTTGACATCCATTTCACAACATCTGAGGCATCAAAACAAACATTAATGATATGCACTGGCACTTACAGATATCAAATGCAATCTGGTATTCCTAAGTCAACCTCTATGACGAACTAAAGCCCACATCAACTATCACAAACTACATCTGTATTATGTGTTATGCAAAAAGAGAAGAACATGAGCTTTTATCAAATTAGATATCTCATGCCAGAGGCTATCCAACTGAGAATTTCAGCTTTTCAATCTGGTCTGGTTCAAGATTTCCTTATTTCACTTTATAGCCTTCATTTGCTGCCTTTATCTCTTCCTTAATTCTAACAACAAGCAGCCCTCTTTTTTAATTACTTATTGTTAAAAGTTGATTTCATACAATCTAATTACACAAAATTGTGAGACTATCTTTCTGAAATACTAACATCCATAACACAAACTGCTCACCCCCTATAACTGCACAGCTGGAAGGGAACCTGAATCATTTGCTATTAGTCATGATCTATCACAAATAGTTCCCTTTCCAACCATAATATCAGACAATCCTGATCATTCTTCCCACTCTTAAACTTTTCTTAATCAGCTCTTCCTAAATACACTATGGATGTCTGCTCTCCTCTTAGCAATTCTGACCATAATCTTATCCAAGTCTCCTTTTCTACAGCTCACTGTTTTCTCAGCCAATCTCAGTTTCAAGTCTCATATTCTCTGGTCTACAATGGTAGCAACTGGGATTACCTTTGACATTTTTATGCCTATTTTCCATGGTTTTTGTCCTCCTGAAAAAAACATCAGCACTTAACTAATAATTCAGTTACACTACAGTCTGAAGCAAGTGTAATAAAAAAAAAAGTCATCAACAATTTTCCGAAACAGACTTCATAAGAATGAAAGGCAATATGCTTGCCTCCTGCACAACTAGTAGTCAAACCTTCTGGTCCCTTGATAAAGCAAATGGGCATAACTCCAACCTTTCCTTACATCCTGATGATACATGGTAACCTAACCCAAGGATAAAGTAGTCATCTTGGCAGCAGTATTTTCCCTCCAATTCTTGTTTAGATGACAAGGTAAATCACTTCCTCAACTATCACAAACTGCCCATTGCATGGCTCCACTGATCTTTTTGCCAGAAGGGCATCAGAAAAATCCTGATTAATATTGAAACTAATAAGTCTCCTTGTCCAGATGGTATTCTTCCAGTTGCTCAAAACTTGTGCTTCAGAATTAACAATCATCCTGTATTGCTTATATAATCTGGCATATACCTGACAGCATGGAAACAATCTGGCCTGTACCTAGAAATGGAAGTAAAAGTCAGTCACCAAACTATCATCCCATTGCTCTTACCTCAGTACTTTTAAAGTGACAGAGAAGGTCATCAACAATCAGCGTCTTCACTAGATGGTAAACCAGCAATTAATTACTGATCACCAATATGAATTCTGCCATTCTTGGTTTACAGTCGACTCCTCACTAAGCTTAACCACCTATGGATACAGACCATGGGAAAGATTTGGAGAAATCCATGTGGTCATTCTTGATATTTAAAAGTTTTTCTGGCATCAAAGTCTTCTGAACAAGTTGCCATCCTATGGTCTCTCTCTCTCCTGCCCTTTGTGACTGGATTGTCAGCTTCTTCTCTGGTGATTTGTTGATTGTCATGATGGCTGGACTTCCTCTCATCAGATTTCTTTATCAATGGTGCAATATCCCAGGGTTCAGTGCTCTTACCATGCTCTTCTTCCTTTACATCAATGACCTCTCTCTCTCTCTCACTGACTTCAAATCATGTTTATAGTTTTGTTAATGACAGAGACTCTCCATTCTTCATTAAGAAGTCCTGTAATACTCAAATGATTGAAGGCTCAAGATCTTCCATAATCAATGACTTAAATAATAATCTCCTTGCAAAGAAGTGGAATGGAGACAACATAGTGAATTTAAATGCTATTAAAATTCAGTATTACCTTATTACTAACAAGAAAGATCTACTTCATTCCCACTTACTTTTGATAATATTCTAATATTCTTTCAAGATCAGTTTTCCTTCTTGGATGGAATCCAGCTTATCAGGTACAATCATATTACATCAATAGCCTAAAAAACTTGGTGCCTCTTTTTTTTTAAACATTACTTACCTCCTGTTCAATGCCTAACACTTCTTAAGTCTCAGAACCAATCAATCTTGGAATGATATTCTCATATTTGGGGTAGCACACTAACAAATGTCTAAGAATTCTTGATGATATACAGAAGAGGACAATCTGATAATAATAGGTGACCTGACTTTTCTCTCTCTTTCTCTCATACACACACACACATGCTCAGATTTCCTTCAGTCAATTTCCTATAGGAGCTCTGTTTCTGCATTGTCTCTTTTCATGAGCACTGCTCCACACTAAACCAGCCATTACCACTTCTCTACTTTATTCTGATCATGTAAGAACTAGAGCAGCAACTAGTCAATGTCCATACAATGCCCATAAAAAAAAGTAACATTTAAAAAAGATGTTACTTTTTTAAGAAACATATTAATATATTACTTCTTTCTCCTTAATCATTTGCCCACATGTGGTAATGTTGAGTTAAGTCTTGTGACTTTTCATGTGTGGAATCATTATAAAAAATTAATAAATGAAGTCAATACTTGAAGTCAATGCCTGCAGAAAATTGACATATCCCTCAGATTTCATATAAAACCATCTACGGTGAGTTTTTTTTTTAGTAAAATAATTTTTTTAAATATCACAGCCATAAATGAGAGATTGCAAAGCCTATAATAAATCAATTCTGGTATGTGGGCAGGGATCAATAAAAAAAATAATCTATTACTATTCTTTTTCAAGAGCTGGAGGTTGTAGTTTCTTGGAATACTTCATGATAAAGCTGTTCCAAATATGAAGGTAGTAAAACTTAGTAACCTTTTCTACTGATGATCTACCCAACCTTAAAATACTACCTTCATATTTGGAACAGCATTTTTCACGAAGTATTCCAAGAGACTACAGCCTCCAGCTCTTGAAAAAGAATAGTAATAGATTATATTTTTTAATTAGTCCAAGAAAAGAAATTTGATGTTGGCTGTTAGATGAGCATTATTGAAGATAAAAGAAGTGGAACTAAGGTCTGGTTGGTGAGGGGGGGAAAAAAAAGACAAAATTGTGTTTTGGAAGCACTGAAGGTGATTAAGTCATCATCCCATGAAGGAAGGTATGGAAATCAGAATTTAGGGCACTAATTGTAGATAATCTTGAAGATTGAAATGCTGGAGCACTGCAAGGTCTGTTGCATGAATAGGAGAAATGGAGAGAGACTGCTATCATCAGCAAAACTATGGATGTGGTTTGAGGTCCGTGAGAAGATTATTTATATACATGAGGAAGAGAGTGGATGAAATAAGAGCCTGGAGAAACACCTGCAGTAACATGAAACTCTGGAAAGAGAACACCCCCCACCATTACACAGAGTGAACAAAAACTTGCAATCCCATTACAAAGGACAGAAGGCAGAAAATCCTATTTGTCTTAATGCTGCAGAAATCACAAAAGTAATGTTATCTTATTGCAAATCATAAAAAACAACTCAGTATTTTCTTTTTTAAAACATAATTCATAACAGAAATTGGTTGCATTCTGCACTTACTGAAGTATACATATGTTTAACTGGTGATTTTATATTTTAGTGAAAAATGTTAATGTTATTATTTATTTCTCCTCCACAGTGATCAAAAATACAATTAAACATATAAGAACAAAACATCGCAGTCACTGTTAGTTTGATAAAATAATCAAATACTTTCTTTGACTTCATTTACTGCATCAAATAGTCTATGCATATCACATTTCAAACTGCAGATTTTGGATAGAACTTCATGGTTTCTTAACCACCTTCTTAATCTTAATCTACCTGATTTACAAAAACCAAAAGATAAGCAAAGATTTTCTTATGTTTCTTGGAATTAAACTCTGAAAAACTGAATGAAGTCCTTTGTTTCTTGAAATAAAAGAAAAGGATGGGCATGAGATTGTCAAATTCTCAACTGTCAACCTTAGTATCCCTTTTGGGTCTGGCTCCCATTGATGAGACCTCAATAAAGATCAAAGCTGGTCTGGGTAGTGGCCCTTCCAATAATTTATAGCATTATACATGTCCGTAAGGATACGTATGTTACTTTATGTGAAACTAAGGCAATTGATGTGAAGTCATTAGCCTCCATATGCAAATAGTCAAGTCGTGAAGTTACTTCATGTGCAAACTTTGCATAAAGTTTGGATACACTTAGATAAAGGATGAAACCAAGAATATAATTTCTTGGTATCTTTAATTTATATTGATGCTAGATGACTATGGAGCTTCCCATAATTACCCACGTATAATTCCACAAGCATTCTTTTTTGGCAGTAACCTTTTCTTGTTTCACCCCTTCCCAAACAAGTACCTCATAATTACTCTCACCAACTGTTATACATTTCTTGTTACATCTTTCCCAATGGAAAGATTTAATAAGAATGTAAAGATTGAATAACAATGGACCAACGACCAATGCAGACAGTACACTACTGGTCATCTTAAAATCTTGCAGATACACATCTCCCATACAACACTTTTGATATTTGTCAGTCAACCAGCCAAACTAGTTGTTTATAATCCAATCCCATATCCTTCAAACTTATGTAACGGTCTTCCATGCTAAGTCCTGTCAAGCAGCAAAGTTCAAAAGTATCATTATGTATGTATCCATAATGTATCCCCCCCCCCTTGCCTAATTTAACAGTAACATTATTACAAAATGTGAGCAAGTTACTCAAGCATGACCTTCTCTTAGTAAACCCATGCTGTTCATTGCAAAGTATAGATTGTATGTCAACCTATTTCTGTATGCAGGGCCACATTTATACTTCTGGAGGCCCGAGGCGCAACATCAATATCAGGCCCTCAAAAATAAGCATTTTTTTAGTTTATTGAAAATAAAAGTCAACATTTCTATAATAACTCATTTTAATAACAAAATACAACATTGGTATACATACATTTGCATTTTAAAAAAGTATAAAAATAAATCAGCTCAAATTTAAATACAAAAATTAATAACTAAAAGTTTTTTTTCTGGCTTTGGTTTTAGCAAATATATCTATAATGCCATCATAATTAATCGAGTCCATTACATCTGATTTAATGCATAATAATGACAGGCCACTTGTTTTATTTTGGTGCAAGTTGCTTCTTAAATAATTTTTTATTCGTTTCAACGCTGAAAATGAGCGTTCAGCACTTGCATTTGAAATAGGCATTGTCAAAAATATTTTTCAAATTATTTCTACATTTGGAAAAGTAGACCTTAACCCATCGTTTATAAATGTGAACATATTTTTAATTGAAGAATTTTCTTCCTTTATCATTATTAAAAATTGCTTAACTTCATCAGTAAATTTTTCTGGATCAATATCAGTCCCATAAGTTTGTAAAATTTTATCAATACTACTCTTGTACTTGTCTTGATCTATATCTTCCTTCAAAAAAATGTCAAACATATCTGTCGAAATAACTTTTTCGTTCTTTCATTAATTTTCAAAATTAGCTTATCGCAAATGACATTAAAAGTGTTCACAGCGAAATTTTCTTTCCCATGTAATATAATCTCATTGTTAGACTGTGAAACTTAGTCACTCATTTTTTTTCGTTTTTTAACTCTTTCCTTTTCATCTTTAAATTTTGTCTCATCTGTTAATAAATTCGCTTCTTCATTTACAGCAGCAAAACTATTTCTTATATCTAAAATAAAACCAATTAAAGAGTGTCACAAATTATTAGCAAAAAACAAATCCATATCTTGTAGAGATTTACTAATAGCATTTATTCGTTATAAAATTTTGTTCCACATAACCGTTAAAATTGCTGTTTCTGGTTTGTCAAAATGTTCAGCCAATGATGAGCTCTCTAATTTAGAAATAGGTTTTTCATGAGGAGAAATGGATAGTTCAAGTAATGCGTCTTTAAATTGTTTATATCCACGTTTCAAAGCCAATATAGCATCAGCTCTTCCAGACTACCTCATTTCACTTAGTCTTTTAACTGTTAAAGATTTTTTTTCTAATTGTTTAAGGAGTATGCCCCATCTTCTTGTTGAAGATGAAAAGTAATTATATACATTTCGAATAAAACAAAAATATTGCACTGCTTCCGGACAAGATTCCGTGGCATAGTTGCCAATTAAATTTAAAGAATGACTAAAGCACAGTATATAATGTGCAGAGGGACTACTTTTTTTCAGCTAGCTTGTAAACCTGTATAGATACCTTTCATATTGGCAGCGTTATCATAGCTTCGCCCTCTGCACATTTTTATATCCAAAGATAATTCTTCTAATTTTTTTTAATACTACCTCATCTAAATATAAGGAATTATGTTGTGTAATTATGATGAACCCAATAAATGTTTCTCTAATATCAGAATTTGTGGCAACATGAGTAAATATCATATCTAGTTGGTCATTATGGGCAATGTCTGGCGTTGAATCGAGTATTATTGCAAAATAAACAGCTTCCTTAATTTCTGATATTAATATTTCTCTTGTTTTTTTAGCTATTAACGCTATGAATTCATCACAAGTATGGTAAGAAAGATAATTTGATCTGCCAGGATAATACATTTTCATGTGATGTTTTAAAAAATCATCGACTTCACTTAAATAATGTAAACACGATAAATAATTTCCGCAAGAATTAGAAAAAATATCATTTGTATTTCCTCTAAATGTTAGCCCTAGTTTACTCAGTAACTTAATGGTTGCTATTATTCTTTTTAAAACCTCTCTCCAATAATTTTCTTCAGATTGTATTTGTTTGATCAATTCAGAATCAATTTGACTATTTACAGAACTCGATTTTCTTTTGCGATATGTGCACATCGCTCGTATATGCTCAGTAGAATGCTCATGATCACCTAAGGTTTGTGTTACATTTCTCCAGTCATTAAAACCCTTCATTAAGCTATTATTTGACTTAGAAAATAATTTACAAACAAAGCAGTAAATTGCTTTGCTGGTTTCTGAAAAAATTGGCCACTCTCATTTCTCCTTTGTTCCATTTGCCTTTCTACAGTAAAAATGTGATATATTTACATTTTTGACATATATTCTATTACGTTCTGTGTATTCTTTTTTTAAATTTTTGATTTTACCAACATTCTGGAACATATTTATTAAAATATGCTTGATATACTGTTCATTAATAGTAAGTGGCCACACTGCTATATCGGTAGGATAAGAGATAGTTTGCTTGCTGGTAAGTACAGACTCCGACTGAAAATTTTCTTCAGAATCCTCTTGATTTGTTTCATTTACTTCTTTCTCTCCTTCTATGTTTTCCACATCATTCTGATGTTCTTTATTTTCACTTTCATCTCCTCCTGATAATGATACCAGTCTTTCATTTTCATTTCGAGAACTGTGAAGTACAACTTCAGTCTACGAAATTCTTTGAAAATTCTTCTAAGAAATGTCTCGCCTTTTCTCCTCTGCTTGGGCTCGCCAAAAATGCCTGGACGACTGCCTCCTTTTTCTGCCGCCTCCACTAACTCAAATTGCTGCCAACTGTCAACTGGGATTCCTCTCTGGCGATTGGAACATTTCCTTTTGGCAACTCTAAGCCTTCTCTTAAGACTGGAACTGGGAGGCTCCTCTCTGGCAATGTCTGGAAATAGGAAGCCCTCTCTATCTAGCGACTTCTGGATCCGGGAAGCCCTATATGCTTGGCTCTGTCCCCTTTTATTATGCCTTCTCTGAGACCTCGCATGAAGTTCGTAACCCCCGAAGAATTCGGCATGATTCTTTCATCTTAAGTTTCAAGTTCGGCCCACTCTTTGTTCTCTTCTGTGCCTTCTTTTGATTGTAAGTTACCAACCATCGAAAAGTTGTTTGAACCTTTCTGACTGACTTCGGAGGTGTTTACGTGCAGAGCTTGTAAGCCTTTCTCATACACACAAAATTTAATAAACAACCTTTCTAATGCCGCCATGTAAATCTATTGCATACAGCTTTGGCGAAAAACACTGCCTTTGTTTTTAACACTATAACATATTCTTATTAAAGTATATACAGTTAATTTCCAAAGGGCTATTTACAAAAATATCTAATACAAAATATACAGAGACAAACAAGGTTATTTTTTACAACATTCTTATGGGAACTGACCTAAGTAAAAAATTGATGTAATGTGCTTTGGAATATTTAAGCTACAATCGAGTTTTTACAATATTGATAAGACAATAGTCTAAAATTCCAGGTAGTCCAGTGAAAACCATCTGTGACAAAATGAAAGTAGTTTATTTATTTAAAAACACAAAAATACAAATTTATTAAGTATATCTTTATAGAGTTCATAATTAAAAGGACTCTAATAATAATAATAATAATCGATTTCTACAGATGTGTCTCATCTTCTTTTGGGATTATCAAAATTATCAAGTTATTCTGAAGCATTATGAATTTTGCTATTTTATTATTATGCTGCTAATATTTCTTCAAATGCAGCACTTTTTACAACAAAACTGGCTATGTTGAATATATCTGTTTGCAAATATACTCAAAATCCCTTTGACCTAACATTTTTTTTAACAGATAAAAAAAATTCTATCTGTTAAAATGCAATCCCCCCCCCACCTTCCAGTTATTACTGTAGTTATGTGCACTGTATTTCTTGGATGGACCCTTTTTTGCTACACAATTTACTTATTGTGTCTCTTCCCAAATAAAAACGAATTTCACATGTGCGAAAATAAATAATCAAAATGTTTGTTTGCATTGGAAATATTATGTCAAATAGTTATATATTTTAAATAACATTTATTGAAATAAATATGACATTTTGCTTCCTTTCCTTGCAAAATATGATTATATGGGTTGCACATTTCAATTTTAGGAACGATTTTTTTATTTTTTTTATGAACAACAAACGGTGTTAAACTGCATTACTCGGGGTTTCCGATTGCGAGTCTTTTTAATTTATATTCAATGGTATTTTATCAGAGATTCTCTTTATCTTTTGCTTAAAACTGCAACAGTACAATTACTTTGGAAAAATAATGAATTCAAACAAAAAGAAAGTGCACACATGTTATCTAGCAGTATTTGTGTGTGTGTGTGTGTGTGTGTGTGTGTGTGTGGTGATAATAATTTTGGGAGGGGGGGGGGGAGTTAGCCATTAAAGGCGAGTTAATTCTGTTATGAAACTTTTGGAAATAAAATTTCATTTTGAAACATGCATCTACACATGCTTCAAAAGATAAACTGTAGGGAAAATATCGCCACTTCAAAACTGCCACATAATATCGAAATTAGCCAAAAACATGTACATAATAGTTGACTTCATAACTGCCATTTATTTTAATTTGTAGTCAGTGGTTAGGGGGGGAAACCAAGAAAGTTGAAATGCAAAAACCTACAGATTACGTTATAAAAATTATGCACTACATGATATGATTCAAGATTTACGTATGATAACTAACCTTCGAACTAAGATTATGAATAAAATAGTAAACTTAATTTGTAACAGATGGAGGCTGTATTCATTTTTAGATTCGGATTTTCATGAATTTATAAAATGATTGTTTGACAAAAATGATTATCTTCAATCAAGTTCTTGCAGAATTTTAAAATGTATTGGCGATTAAAATGATTAGCAAAAAAATTGATAGTGACATTTATCTTCCAAAGTGATACAATATGAAGTGAATTCTAAACTCATAGGTATTTAGTCTGATATAACTTAGATTGGGGTGCTGAAGGGTCAAAGCTGTATAACTGAGAGGAGACCTCCACATAGCCTTTAAAGGAATGTGGAGAACTGACCAGAGCTTCTGACCTAACGTCCAATCCTCACCTTCTCGTGGTGCACCCTGTTGGGTATCTACTTGAATAGTGAACGAACTAGGATGGGCTGGCAATTTGGGATTTAGCCGACCAAATTGTATTCTTATTGATTAAACCAAAAGTAAAAAAATGATGGTACAACATGACAAAATTTCATGCCGGCTGGGGTGTCGCCCGGTTAAACAAGGCCCCCGTTGTTTTCGCCAGGGAACCAGGGCGAACAGCGAAAAGTCAGCTACTGGAACAAATCTGAAAACAAACCCCAACTCAACATCACCAGAGTTAAAGATCGGTACTATCAATATAAGAAGCCTGAATGGTAAAGAAATGGAGCTAGCTGAGGAATTAGATAAGTACCAGATCGACATAATAGGGGTGACTGAAACAAAAAAGACCAAAACTGGTGAGATCTTTCTGAGCAATAAATACAAAATATTATATTCAGGCAATGGCAATCAAGGAAAAGAAGGAGTAGCTATAGTATTCAACACAAAATACGAGGTTAATCTTCTTGAATGGCAGTCAGTCTCAAGTAGAGTAATGTGGGCAAATATGAGAATGGGGACTGGACAATGAGACTTATTTGTGCCTATGGTCCCACAGAAGGTTCTACTAAGGTAGAAGTGGAGGAATTTTTTGAGGCTTTAGAAAAAGCAACTGACACAATGAAAAAGGAAAAGTTGGTCCTTGTTGGGGATCTAAATAGCAGAGTAGGAAATGATTGTAAGACATACAAAAATATTTTGGGAAAATTTGGAGAAAAGAGCAAAGCTAATAATAAAGACAAATATCTGTTGGATTTCTGCTCAGGACATGGACTGGTTATTACTAACACCATGTTCCAACATAAAAATGTGCACAAATTCACATGGAGAGAAGAGGCTAGGAATAAGAAAAGTCTCATTGACTATGTTATTGTCGATAGTGATATTTTCTCCCTAGTGCAGGACACCAGAGTGTACAGAGTATTTGAAATTGGAAGTGATCACTATTTAGTCTTCAGCAGGATAAAATTGAATTTCATATTGAAAAGAATAACATGTAAGAAAGTTTTAAAGCGAATAAAAGTTGAGCTGCTCTCAGATGTGAACTGTAGACTAAAATACACAAAGATTATTGAAGAAAAATGAAAGAGTTTGAGAACAGGAATCAAACCTTGGAGATTCAGTGGAAAATTCTGAAGAAAACATTGATTGATTCTGCCAGAGAAGCATGTGGTGAGGTTGTCTGCAAGGATAAAAAAAGCATAACTCCCTGGTGGACACAGGCAGTTAAAGAGGCAGTGAAAGAAAAGAAGAAAGCATATCAAAAGTTCCTGTCAAATAAGTCAGCTTCTGCTCTTAGAGAATATACAGACAAATGGAAGAATGCTAATCACTGTGTAAAACTAGCTAAACAAAAGTCATGGGAGGACTTTGGCAAGAATATAGAAAATAAATATCAAGAAGGTGGCAAAATATTCTGGAGGTTGTTGAAGAAGCTTAGGAATGGAGGAAAGAGTGCTGTAAAAGGAGTTAGAGATGATAAATGTGACATGAAAACTGGAGAAAAAGATATCTTTGAAGTATGGAGTAATTACTTTGAAAAACTGCTAAATGAAACAAGCAGTGATGACAGCACAGTGGTAAAAAACACTGACCAGGCATGCAGGCAGGAATACATATCCATACTTGAAGTAGAAAAAGCTATCAAAGGCTTGAAATGTGGAAAGGCAGCAGGAGTAGATGATATTCGACCAGAAATGCTGAAGTATGGTGTAAAAATGAATGAAATGCTGAAGTAAAAATGAATACCACTAAAAATATTTGCGGGGAGGATATCCTATGGTATTCAAAACCAAAGGATGAACATTATTTCTGAAGATTACAACTGCAAATTCAGATGAATCAGCTTGTGGCAGTTTGTATAACTGACAATTTTGAGTAAAAAGTGAAACACATTCAAATTTTCGAATCATGTGGCACCCAACAAGATAAAAGTCAAAAGGCTGCACTAAGCGAACTGTATATGAAGGGAGCCCTTTTCATAAAGGAATAAAGTTGCAAACTTGAATGCCTTGTAATGTCTCAAAGATATCATCTAGATGATTTTGCATGGGGAAGAATTGTTGGAAAGCTTGAAGAAGGCAGCAGAATTACTGATATTGCCAGAGAATTTGGAATCACACATGGCGTTGTATCCGGGCTCTGGGCAGCATTTCAAACCAATGGAATGTGTTATAGGCATTTGCTAATAGGTTGCCCTCACTCTACCACAGAGCACGAAGACAGATTTTTGGTTATAACAGCCAAATGTAATCAACACAGAATGGCAAGTCAGCTCCATTCAAGCAAAAATACTTGGATATCTTGACAAACTGTGGCAAGACATCTGTGAAAAGTAGGCCTATAGGTCTGAGGATCTGTAGACTGCATCCCTTTATCCACAGCTCATCACAGGGCTCATTTTCAGTGGTATTGTATCCTTAAAAATTGGACAAAATACCAATGAGCTAATGTACTCTTTTCAGATGAGAGTTGCTTTAGCCTTTTTTCTGATTCAAGATGGCGCTTGATCTGGTATAAAAGTCGTACTGCTTACCATTGTGAGAATGTTCTTGAAAGGGATGGATAGATTTGGCAGTGCTGGGGTCATGGTATGGGGAGGTATTATGCTTAATGGATGCACTGAGCTACAAGTGCTGGAAAAGGGACTATGACTGGGGAATGATATTGCAACAAAGTTCTTCAATGTCATTCGATTGCTCCATGGTGCTGTAGGCAAAGAATTCATGTTTGTGGATGACAATGCATATATTATATGCATTGCATATAAGATAATGTATATATATCACATCATACACAAGAAGTGGAGATACTTCTGGAGACCGAGGATATTAATCAAATCAAGTGGCCAGCATGCTCCCCAGATCTCAATCCCATAGAACATGTTTTGGAGATGCAATAGGAAAACCACTGCTGCTCAAAATTCTCCTCCAGAAAACAAACAAGGCCTTGTCCTTGCTCTGAAGGAGGAGTTTGTCAATTTGCTTCAAGAACTCCTGAATCACTTGGTGCTAAGCATGGTACAACATTGTACCATGTTGCAGTTTGGAGTGGACATATTCCATGCTGAAATGTCTCTCTGCATAGTTTTCTGTTAGCACTGTACATTACCCCCCCCCCAACCAGCCACGACGCCTATAGACGTCGAGATAAATATGGATACGAAGCTCTAAAACCCATTGAATAACATGGATAAGAAGTGCAATTTGGTGTCACTATTTCATCCACATTGGCCGGTAGGGAGGTTAATTCCTTAACTATGTGCTTAGGAAACTGCCAAAAACGTATTGCATTTTAATTTCTATGAAATTTATAACACACTTTCTGTGTAATATAATTTTTGGCCAATGTATATATCAAAAAGCTATTTAAAACATTAATTGCATTAATTTTCAATATGAATAAATTTCTCAAAATTTCTAGTGATATGTACTCACATCTGGCCACAATTTTTCCACTAACTGGTCAAGTACTTTTTCTCTGATTACAGAACACTCAGCATTAAGATCAACTGTCTGCTTAGGAGAATTTCTTTCAGGCACTTTGGAATCCTCACTAGGACTTTAAAATGAACTTAATTAATGCTATGTATGGAATTTATGAACTTAGTAGAAAATATATATTGTTAAGTTCAATTAAATAACAATTTAAATGGTGTTATATATTTCTACATATTGCTAAATGCGACGATAAAACATCATATATAAAAGTTGTGATCAAAAATTACGTGGAATGAATTCATGACATGGAATGTACCTTCTGTATTCTATAAGAAGAGGTATATGTACAGAGGCATTGTGTTTTCTCATTCATTATTCAGTGTCATTATTTAAAATAGGAAGAAAAGAAAAGTGAATCTGCATCAATGAATCCATGTGGCATGTTCTATAAAGAGAGATTGAAGGAATATAATTTGCAAAGAGAGAGATGAAATGAAATGACTAAGCATTGAGTAATTAGGCTGAAGTGCTCACTGAAGCTCATATTATGATTTAATGGAATGAAGAAAGTCACATAAAAGGAATCAAACACAGGCTTAAAGGTTTTCAAGATTTTTTTTTTGTTCTATCAGATAAAGGTAGCCAGCTGACACATGAGATTAACAAGGAGAGACATTTCTGGACTACTGTGAACAGATCTGGTTACTGGATTCCTTGGTGATGAAGAAGTGGTGGAGTGGATCCAGAGGCAAGTGATAAAGATTGCTGCAAGTCTGTGGAATGTTTCCTATGAGGATTGATTGAAAGTGTGTGGGCTCCAAAATCTCTTATGCCAAGCTGATAGGCATAAGAAGTACATAAGTTATTAAAGGGATTTCATCATCATCATCATCATCAAATTCCTGCCATGTACCCTCAAGGGGTGTACAGGATATGACAGTACTACATGAAAAAATTACATCATTACTAACTTCCTATCTACAATTTTCCTCCAAATCAGTCTGTTACTTGTCAAGACTCCAACATTATCAGATCTTATATTTCTATCGTCTAAGGCACTTTGTACCGTATCAATCCACCTATATCTTGGTCTTCCTCTGGGTCGTTTTCCTGCCAACCTGGCAGAGAACACTTGTTTTGCTAATCTTTCCTCTCCCATTCTATTTAAGTGACCATACCATCTGAGATTAGCTCTGCTAACGCATTCCTGGATGCTGACAATGTCAAGTTCTTTCCTAATATCCTCATTTTTAATATGATATTGCCATTGATGCCATCTGTTCATGCCTATAATCTTTCTCAGGACTCTCATATCTGCGGTCTCTAGTCTTTGGTCAAGTGTTTTACTTCTGACCCAGCTCTCAGATCCATAAGTTAAAATTGGTTTGAACACAGTTTTGTATACAGCTAATTTAGTGTTCCGACTAATTTCTTTCTTATTCCATATGAATTTATTCAATTGACTTCTCACGATACCAGCTTTGCTGATTCTGTTGTCTATTTCTATATTTAGTCTACCATCTTCAGTAAAAATTGTGCCTAAATAGCTAAAATGTTTTACTTGTTCCACAGGTTCTCCATTCACAACACAGTTGACATTTTCAATGATTCTGCCTATTTTCATTGTCTTTGTCTTTTTATTGCTGACCTTCATACCATATCTATTACAACAGCTATTCAATTTAGTCAGAGAATCTTGCAGACTTGTAGCGGATTTATTTAGAAGTATAACATCATCCGCATAAAGCAAAGAGCTGACATTAACATCTCCAATTTTGATATTAGATTTAATACCACATTCCTTCATAATGTGATCCATATAGATAATGAATAACAGAGGGGATAATGTACATCCTTGTCTCACACCACATTTAACATTAAACCATCTTCCTGTACTTCCTTCAATTCTAACTGCTGACTCACAACTCAAATACAGACTAAGTATTGCTTGATATAATGCCCCATTGACACCATATAACTGCAGCGTATTGAATAGCTTCTCTCTTGGCACCTTGTCATATGCCTTTTCCAAATCAACAAAACTTAAATACAGATCTTTGTTATATTCCCATGCTTTCTCGACTATTTGTCGTAAAGTGAAGATCTGATCCCGACAGCCTCTATTTGGCCTGAATCCAGCTTGTTCTTCACCAAGCTTTTCTTCCACAATTCTTCTCAACCGTTTCTCAAGTATACTTGCATAGATCTTGCCAGGAACACTTAGTAGGGAAATACCTCTGTAATTCTCACATTCAGTTTTATTTCCCTTTTTATATATGGGTACTATGAGAGCTCTACTCCAATCATCAGGAATTCGTCCCTCTGTCCAGGCTTTCTGAACTATGCAGTGCAGCCACTGTAAGACTCTTATACCACCATACTTCAGCATTTCTGGTCGAATATCATCTACTCCTGCTGCCTTTCCACATTTCAAGCCTTTGATGGCTTTTTCTACTTCAAGTATGGATATGTATTCCTGACTGCATGCCTGGTCAGTGTTTTTTATCACTGTACTGTCATCACTGCTTGTTTCATTTAGCAGTTTTTCAAAGTAATTACTCCATACTTCAAGGATATCTTTTTCTCCTGTTTTCATTTCACCTTTATCATCTCTAATTCCTTTTACAGCACTCTTTCCTCCATTCCTAAGCTTCTTCAACAACCTCCAGAATATTTTGCCACCTTCTTGATATTTATTTTCTATATTCTTGCCAAAGTCCTCCCATGACTTTTGTTTAGCTAGTTTTACACACTGTTTAGCTTTCTTACATTTGTCTCTGTATTCTGTAAGAGTAAAAGCTGACTTATTTGCCAGGAACTTTTGATATGCTTTCTTCTTTTCCTTCACTGCCTCTTTAACTTCCTGTGTCCACCAGGGAGTTCTGATTTTTTTATCTTTGCACACAACCTCACCACATGCCTCTCTGGCAGAATCAATCAATGTTTCCTTCAGAGTTTGCCACTGAATCTCCAAGGTTTGATTCCTGTTCTCAAACTCTTTCATTTTCTTTTCAATAATATTTCTGTATTTTAGTCTACAGTTTACATCTGAGAGCTGCTCAACTTTTATTCGCTTTAAAACTTTCTTACATGTTATTCTTTTCAATATGAAATTCAATTTTATCCTGCTCAAGACTAAATAGTGATCACTTCCAATTTCAAATCCTCTGTACACTCTGGTGTCCTGCACCAGGGAGAAAACATCACTATCAACAATAACATAGTCAATGAGACTTTTCTTATTCCTAGCCTCTTCTCTCCATGTGAAGTTGTGCACATTTTCATGTTGGAACATGGTGTTAGTAATAACCAGTCCATTTCCTGAGCAGAAATCCAACAGATATTTGCCATTATTATTAGCTTTGCTCTTTTCTCCAAATTTTCCCAAAATATTTTTGTATGTCTCACAATCATTTCCTACTCTACTATTTAGATCCCCAACAAGGACCAACTTTTCCTTTTTCATTGTTTCAGTTGCTTTTTCTAAAGCCTCAAAAAATTCCTCCACTTCTACCTTAGTAGAGCCTTCTGTGGGACCATAGGCACAAATAAGTCTCATTGTCCAGTTCCCCATTCTCATATTTGCCCACATTACTCTACTTGAGACTGACTGCCATTCAAGAAGATTAGCCTCGTATTTTGTGTTGAATACTATGGCTACTCCTTCTTTTCCTTGATTGTTATTGCCTGAATATAACATTTTGTATTTATTGCTCAGAAAGATCTCACCAGTTTTGGTCTTTTTTGTTTCAGTCACCCCTATTATGTCGGTCTGGTACTTATCTAATTCCTCAGCTAGCTCCATTTCTTTGCCATTCAGGCTTCTTACGTTGATAGTACCGATCTTTAACTCTGGTGATGTTGAGTTGGGGTTTGTTTTCAGATTTGTTCCAGTAGCTGACTTTTCGCTGTTCGCCCTGGTTCCCTGGCAAAAACAACGGGGGCCTTGTTTAACCGGGAGACGCCCCAGCCGGCATAAAATTTTGTCATGTTGTACCATCATTTTTTATTTTGGTTTAACCAATAAGAATACAATTTGGTCGGCTAAATCCCAAATTGCCAGCCCATCCTCGTTCGTTCAGTATCAAAGTAGATACCCAACAGGGTGCACCACGAGAAGGTGAGGATTGGACATTAGGTCAGAAGCCCTGATCGGTTCTCCGCATTCCTTTAAAGGCTATGTGGAGGTCTCCTCTCAGTTATTAATCCTATGAATATTAATTGAGGATTAATATTGATGACTTTTTTCTGTACAGTGCAGGAAGGGAGAGAACCAGGGGTCATTCCTGGAAATTGTGTAAGAGTGTGGTTAACAAGGGTGTCAGGACTAGATTTTTTGCTTGGAGGCTGGTGAATGCACTCACAACCACCTCTGTGAACGAATTTAAGGGGAAGTATGATAGGTACTGTGTGAATAATGGTTAGTGTGTCGATGGAGGTTCTCCTGCAATGAGTCTCCTGACTCCATTGAGACACTGTTATAATAATAATAATTATAATAATAATAATAATAAAAATAGATATATTCAGGATACAATATAATTTTAGCAACATAGACAAAAAATAAGGTGGAAGATATTAGACTAGAAGCCTAGTTCTAAAAGGGGGTGGGGACCCTGCTAGCAGTCAGCCTTGGCTGTTGAATAGATCTTACTATTTTCCAAATCTTGGGAAAGTTTTGGCAAACAAAGTTTGCGCCTGAAGTAGTTCAGGACAGAGGTAACTCGTAGTAAAGGTGGACCAAGCTCTCATCACTCCTTGTCTCAGTATCTCCCATAATGCAAAGCACATCTCCTTGTGAACATGTATAAAGCTATGCATTAAGGGAAGGGCCACTACCCAGACTGATTTTGACCTTTATTGAGGTCTCGTCAGTGGGAGGCAGACCCAGAAGTCGTGATACTAAGGCAGAAGAAATGGAGAGGTCATATTTACTTATACAAGTTGCCAAAAGGTGTACCACCTTATTATTAATTTACTCTGGATTTAGAGAGAGATGTTGGAAGTTTCTTTTCCACTTGGTTAGACTATAACAAATTTAGTTTAATCCTTTACCCAAGTGTAGGCAAACAAAGTTTGCACCTGAAGTAGTTCAGGACTGAGGCAACTCATAGTAAAGGTGGAGCAAGATCTCATCACTTGTCTCAGTATCTGCCATAATTATTGCAGATACTGAGACAAGACCAACCACTGACGAGAACTCAATAAAGGTCAAAACCAGCCTGGGTAATGACCCTTCCCATAATGCATAGCTTTATACATGTCCAGAAGGAGATGTGCTTTGCATTATGGGAGATACTGAGACAAGATGTGATGAGAGCTTGGTCCACCTTTACTAAGAGTTGCCTCAGTCCTGAACTACTTCAGGTGCAAAAACTTTGTTTGCCTACACTTGGGTAAAGGATTAAATTAAATTTATTACAAGCATTAGTTGGCATTTTTAAATCTTCTAATTCAAAAGGTTTTTCATGTTTATATTTACTACCTTTTTTTTTCTCACTCATTTGATTCTATGCAAGGTGTCCAAGGTAGATGGCAGATATATTTCTTATGTTCTTCAAAATAAATGTTTGCAAATCTCTCAGTTTATCCATTAGATGACAAATTGCAAGAAAAAGAAACACCTTGTATACACCTGGAATGGACAGAGAAGGAAGTTGGTCTATAAGAAAGCAGATACTATATTTACTCAAATATAAGGTTGCAAAATTTGTGGATTTCCCTCTTAAGAAGGGGTATATACAGAACTACAGGTTAGGTGATTATAACAAGCTTCAGAGCAATCTTACAACCATCCCATGGCAGAACATACTGCAGGGGAAAGATGTTAGCAGTGCATGGGATAAAATCAGCGGGTATATGAGGAAGACAATATCAGAATATATTCCCATGGTCAGGAAGACAAACAAGGTAGGCGTCAGATGGATGAGTAAAAGGATCAGGCTGGATCTGCAAAAAAAGAAAATGTTATAGAGAATTTACAAGGAGAAAGGCAATCAGTACACCCATGAGAGGTACAAGGCTCAAGCTAGAAAGGTTACCAGCATAGTAAGAAAAGCTAAATCAGATTATGAGAAGACCTTAGCCAAGGAGATCAAGGGTAATCCCAAAGAGTTCTTCTCCACTATGTGGCAAGTAAAAGGAAGAATGACTTCGGAAGGATAACCTTAGTGAGTACTGATGGTACTGAGGTGACCAATTCAGATGTAATAGTAGAGTTACTGAGTGATCACTTTTCAAAAGTCTACACCCAAGTGAGGATATCTCTGCACCTGTAGCAATAACTAATGTGAAAATTGAAGTTAATAAATCAGAGATACTTAGTATATTGCAGAATTTAAATGCAAACACTGCTGTAGGTTTAGATGGATTATCAGCTCTGGTGTTGCGTGAAGGTGCAAAGGAATTGTTATTGCCTCTTACTTGGTTATTTAACTTAAGTTTGAACTCTGGTATGGTCTCTAGGGAGTGGAAGGAAGGCAAAGTAGTTCCTTTGCATAAAGATGGCTCTAAGACTGCAGTAGTTAATTACAGACCAATCACCATCTTGGATGTGGTGGTAAAAGTATTGGAAAAGTTGGTTACAGACAGAATTCAAGAATGGGTGGATCAGAATATGATACTCTATAGGGGCCAACATGGTTTTGGTAAAGGTCGATCCTGCCTTAGCAATTTATTAACTTTTTATAATAGAATGACATCTGAGTTGGACAAAGGAAATGGCTATACAGTGGTACTTCTGGATTTTGCTAAGGCTTTTGACAGGATACCCCATGTAATACTGTTGCGCAAATTGGAGAAAATGGGGATGGATACCAAACTGGTGATACAGATAAGAGAATGGCTCAGGGAGAGATACCGGAAAGTGGTGTATGGTGGAGCAGAAGTCAATGATGAGGCAGGTGACCAGTGGCGTGCCTCAGGGGCTCTGTGCTTGGACCGTTGTTGTTTAATTTGTACATTAGGAAATGGCTTGAAGGGAGATATTCAGTTGTTTGCTGATGATGCAAAGTTGGGTAGCACAATAAAAAATCAAGATGATGTTGAGAGTTTGCAGGATGATTTAGATGAGCTGGCAAAATTTGCTAAAGGTAATGGATGTCAATTCAATCTGGAAAAGTGTAAAGTTATGCATTTTGGGATTAAAAGATTACCAGCTGTGTACCACATCGATGGAACAGTACTCCAAGAGATTGATGAGGCTAGGGACTTCGGGGTGTTGGTGGATAGGGAGATGAAGTTCAGAGGACACATTGCTAAGGTGTCCAAGATTGCGCATAAGATTACTTGGTTATTGAAGAACACGCTGACATCCAGAGATAAAGAGGTTATTATTCCCCTTTATAAGGCAATGATACATCCACATTTGGATTACTGTGCTCAAGTCTGGTCACCTGGATTCCTTGAAGATGAAGAGGTTGTGAAGAGGGGTTCAGAGGAGAGTGACTAAGTTGGTGCGTGATGTAAAAAATGCTCCCTACATTGATAGATGAGAGCTTGTGGATTGCAGAGGTTGGTTGATAGGCAGAGAAGAGGGGATATGATAGAAACATTTAAATTACTAAAAGGTTTTTATAAAATTGATGCAAGGGAAATATTTTAGCTGTGTGATAGTGATGGAAGAACAAGAGGTCATCCCTGGAAATTAAGGAAAAGTGTGGTTAACAAGGGTGTGAGAACGAGGTTTTTCGCCTGGAGGGTAGTGAATGAGTGGAATGCATTGCTGACTCAGTTATGAGTTCTTTGTCTGTAAATGAATTCAAGAAGAAATATGATCAGTGGCGGCTCATGGCTTGAAATCGTGGGGGTGCTGCAACTTTCGAAATATACATACACACTGTAAGTACAGTGTATACGTGTTTGGATAAAATATCAGAATTATGGTAAAAATTTTTAAAAAAATTAAACATGAAAAAATATTGTTTATTATCGAAAAAATTATACAGTTTAGTATAATTCAAAATTAGTTAAAAATAAAATCCATTATAATAACCCCAATAATGTTCTAAAATAAAAACTATAACAATTGTTATGTCTTTAATTGTAATGTCCAAATATTTAAAGAGACGGTGTAAACACAATAAGCACTATGAACACTCTACTACTGGCGCAAACTGCATATAAACAACAGTGCAACTGTGCGACGGACAGTGCTGCATTACGCTAATAGCTCACATCTGACTATGACGTGCATATAATTGAGCACATAGCAATATGACACTGTGGTAAACACAGTGCTGCTAGCATCCTTTGATCTCCTAAGTGCTGCAAGAGTATTTTTTATACAAAATAAGAGAATTGTATAGGATTGTTGATGATAAAATTAAATATTGCAAGCAAATATAAATAAATTAATAAATATATTTATATATCGAGAAAAATTGGGCAAAAAAGATGCAAGAAAAACAAGTTGAAATGCTAATTCTCTTCAACTGAATTCCATAATATCTGAAACTGCCATAATAACATTCAACTGGGGGTGCTGCAATTCTGCAGTGCCTATGTACGAGCTGCCCCTGGATATGATAGATATTGTTTTGATAGTTTGAGTCTCCCGTGATGAGTCTACTGACTCCATGGAGATAACTGTAATAATAAGAATAACAACAACTGACACTTTCTTTCCCCAAAATTAAAGCTAAAAAATCTGGTGCGAGATATATGCAGGGATTTTCGGAAACTAACGTTTTCAGGAAAAAAACTGAAAATGGGTATGACTTACCAAGAACCCCCTATTCGCTATCGCTACTTCCGGCCTTGAGAGCATTTTCCTTGTGTGCATCGTCAAAGTCATCTATCCAAATAGCGTCATCTTCTTTCCCATTATTTCAAGCAAAAATTACCAGTAATTTACAAGGCTTGAGATACGTAATGAACAATCCTTCACAAATTGATTAATGAGAAGTGAAATTAGAGTGCAAAACAGACAGAAATCGTAGGCCAGTCGAGATAGGGCAGCTATGAAGACATGCATATGATTGGTGTGGTATTAACAAACAATTGTGTGAACCAACAACAAAGGCAAGTGAACAATTGTTGAGTTGAAATGCTAATTCTCTTCAACTGAATTCCATAATATCTGAAACTGCCATAACAACATTCACTATATATTTCCTTAGTTCACAGTGTTTTGCCTGTTTATCATTCCAATGGAACTTCTCGTTATCATCTGTGTACCGCTTCCGCATTGTGTAAGCAGGCTCAACTCGCACAAAGTTTCAACCCTTCACAGTTGAATTTTATTGCTGCATGTTTGCATGCTGCTTCTGTGTCAAGCTGGTGGGTGGACTCACACACACACACACACATTATATGGCATGTTTCAATTCGTGGTAGAATTTTATTTGAAGTTAGCCTTTGTGATCTGTCTTAATGACATTGAAAATTTCAAATGCAATCAAACAAACACTTACTTCATGTAACTGAAAAATTGGACAATAGTTTTTAGCTAGATACTGTGCTTGCTGGTGCAACACATTGTTTTTCTTGAGTCTGTACAGCATAGTTTCTATGAGAGGGGACAGTCATTCATTAGTTAGTGCTGTTTTTATCCCAGTTGTCTCTAATTGCACTATTTGTTGAGAAATATATTACACAGACTGCAAATGTCTCTGTACCTTATTCAGTGATACAATAAAACTACTTGTTTTTCTTGCGCCTGCAGTATAGTGGCTGTTGGGAAGGGTGTGTTCTTTACCGCGGGGAGAAAGTTACTATCACCCCTAATGTGAAAGTGTTTTTCATGTGCAAGATATATGCAAAACGTTTTAATTCCTTTTTCCGTAAAGTAAATTCAGGAGTGCAAATTATATTCAAGTAAATTCAATAAGGATGGCTAGCTTCACATCAGGTTTAAAAGCAGTAGGAGAAGATTATATTTCTTTAAAGTTCTAGTTATTTTTTCTGAGGTATCCCAGGTATAGAGAATAGTAATACTGTATGCCCACAGATGCAAGACCCTTCGACACTTCTGAGCATGTCAGAAGAAGGAGAATCCATTCTAATAATAGGGTAATCAATCCGTCTTGTGGGACGAGTTGTTTATTATTATACTTCGGAAAATTAACTTTTCTTTTATAAACATTAGAAATATATACACGTTAGCACAAGAATAATGATTATGTCACAAGTATCGTTAAAAAAATCAAATTTTATGAACATTGTAGTTTTTAAAGTGGTAGCTATTTTGCTCGTATAACAGTGGGAAAATTTTACATATAAAGCACATGATTTCACGTGTTGATGACCAATTCTTACAGCCTTTATTTCTTTCTCCCTTTCAGCATGAATTGACTATTCTTGACAATCTGCCAGCCCCAGTACTATTAACTGTGAGCATACAATAGTATTACTGTAACCTCGGATCTTCCATGATGAGTCTTTTGACTCCATGGAGACACCCACAGAATGAGGATCTTTATTATTATTATAAGACTTTGGGAAGAATCTACTTAAATAGTGTTCTAAAATAGGCATTTTTTTTCTTTTTCACTCCTATATTATCATATACCAGATTTCATTTGTGATGGTAAGATAGTTATTAATCTGCTAGCTTATTAGTAGTTGTTAGTGTTGCTTGTTAGCTGCACATAACTATTTATATATATTCCTTAGGGATGACTCATCAGTTGTCACCCTGATAAGAAGGGTGACAACTGAGAAATAAATGTTGATATATCTTTTGCATTATGATACATCACAACACAACCAGTAACTCAGTGCAGACTTCGACATGCAAATAAATTTGGCAATGTAATTTTACTGTGCTTAGGTGTTATTTATATTATTGATGATACCAATTATATTATTAGGAAAAATTCAAAATTAAATTATTTTTATTTTTCCTAATGTGTGTGTGTGTTTCATGCTAGAAAAGTAGTTCTCATTTCTCCTCCCCTTAGAAATGTTCATTTTTTTGTATCCATTTCTCTTTGTTACTGTTGAAAAATTTATATGCAAGCCTATGTATCCTGGACAAAACAAAGATAAAATTTATCATGTCTACTGACTATACTACTACTAATAATAATACTCCATGACCACTATTATCACATTACTTACTTAAGCCTAAATTATTAAAACTCGAGTTTTAATAATATTTACAATTTTAGGAGCTCAAATTTCATAATACACAAAATATGGAACAAGGTAACTCAAGGCCATGAAACGAATTAAATAACTGATTCCTATTAGGAAGCAACAAACATAGTACACAACTAAAGCTATTTATCTATCTTTTTTTTAAAGAAGATAATAATAAGGCAATAAAATCTGTATTATAAACCAATTCATAATACTGTCAATTTCAAAATATATATAATATCATACCTTCTACATGAAGCAAACAGTTCTTCATAATTTCCATGCACTTCTATAAGCTCTTCTGTACATTCATTGAAGTCATCTGGTATTTCTATAGATTCAGTATCTTTGCTTTGGTCTTCAGAGTAATCATTTTTTGGCATCCTACACTCCTGTGAAAGGCACTGTTTATTATTTGTGGATAAGTCATGAACAAATATTTGCCTTCCATTTACCTGAAGCCTTTAAAAACAAAGAAAATATCTGCTAGTTAACTAACTCAAAAACAGAATATTTTTATACTTTTCATTATTTTCATCATCACTGAATTTTTAGAAATAAAATTTCTGATTCTTCAAAAAGTATGCTGAGTGGCATTTATGAAGATTAACTAGCAATTACTGAAAAATGTAGATGCAAGAAATTAATAAAAATTTCATTAATAAATATTTCAATCTGAATCTAACAGATCATGTTAGATTTCAGGGAGACCTTTGAAGAAAATGCCTTAAACTGTGCCCCACATAAACCTGCTATCTGGCTATGCTACATAGATGATGTAGCATAGCCAGATAGTGGATGTAGCCATAGATGTAGGTGTTTTTTGTGCTCTGAAGATGCTGGATAGAATACCAGCGAAATATCAGATAAGTTAATCAATAGTTATTTTTTATCAGTCTGTGTTCTCATCTATACTGTTAAAATTAATCAACATGTATGACAAACACATAAGCCTTCCCACACATAGATGATGTGTTCTCTATTTGGCCATATGGCCCACAATCAACATCCCAGGATCCAGTTTACCTTAGAAAAGGAAAACAACAAGTCTTCCATTCCCAGACACTCTGTTTCATGCCAGCCTGATGGATTCCTGGTATTCTACATTTACAGAAAACCTCCACACACACACACACACACACACACACTGGTATATACATTCACAAGACGTCACTCCCTTCCAACAATATGGGATTATAAAAACTCTATATAACAGGGCAAAATTAATCAGTTCTGATAGCAATGCCCTAATCACTGAACTTGACCATATTCTCGACACTTCCTTGGTTAATCATTAAAATTAAAATATTAAAACCCTGCAACTAACCTCCTTCTGCACTTCCCCTCCTTCAGAGCAGAGATTTCACAAAATCTATCACCATTCCTATATCCATGGGGCATCTGAAAAATTAACAAAAATTCTAAGGAAAGACAACCATACAACCACTTACAGACCTCATAAAAAGTGGCATCCCTTATACGATTCACCAAAGACCAGCTACATTCCCTAGACCTACCAGGTTCTTTGTAGTTGCAAACTGTCTTACTATAGCCAATATTAGAATTTCCAAAAACAAGGACTACAACCGATTCCACCATTAGAGCCACTCTGGACTTGCTGACCATGCTTTGGATACTCACCACAGGATATGCTGGAAGAAGGTCACTCTATTGCATGGCAGCAAATACAAATATGAGAAGCTATTCCTTGAATCTGCCTCAGTCCTTAGAAACTTTCCAAACTTCAACAAATTTGGGTGCATGAAACTATCCCAAATTTGGGAAGCAATTATCCTCAGATCTTCAGTGCAATGACCAAGATCACCCAATTTAGCCCATTAGGGGGATGTCATTTAGGATGCTAGATCCAACTTTGGTTGCCTTTCTTCAGTCTCATTTGCCTATTATTAGTGATTGCATGCACATATCACTGTTTTGTGATCCCTGACGATAGCAATGTAACAAATATAGGAAAGTATTAATTATTAATTAAAGTTATTATAATTAATATCTAGTGTACGTTGTTATTTCCTGAAAAATAACAGTTACGAATAGCCTACATAAAGGCTGTCTACCAGACTAATGAAGAATGTCAGGTTATACTGTTTATTTTAATAAAATCATATTTCTATCTAGAAACATGTGATCTCTATATTGAAATGAAATGAAGATTTTTACTAAACCACAAAAATGCTCTAAATAATTTAGTGTTTTGTTCTGGCATTGTAATACCATTAAAATAAGTTATGAATAATCTCCAAGACCTAAGCTGTCAATAACGTTTTGAAATAAAGTTAAAGATATTATTATATGATAGAATATGATAGTATATATGGCATCTCTGTCTCTCTCAAAAATAATACAACTTGAGAATTCAATATTATCAATCACTACAAAGAGAGCAATTTCCACACACATATTTCCTGAAGATTTCAACTTTTTCTGTCAACTTAAAAAGGATTGATGTGAGATTTATTTTGCCTTTATAAGTGCAGATGAAGGGGAAGAAAAGGAAAAATTTTGTGAAACATGTTATTATTATTATTAAGAAAGATGTCCAGTGAGTGAGGGACTTACATACTACATGCACTAGCTATCATACTTGTTCTTGGATGCATTCGCACTGCTTGCAATTCAACATCCAATGGCAATCCACTCCAATCATGCACCACTCTATGAGAGAAAAATCTAGATCTCACTCCCTTCTTGGCAGTATTCATCTTCGTCTTGTCCTTTTCCCAACTCCGTAAAATGAAAAATTCCATCTAATGAAATCCTGTATGACCCATTCAGAAGTTTGTAAGTCTCAATCATATCACCTCTCTTTCTTTAGTGTCTGCAGTCTACAAATTCTAAATATGTCTTCATAATCAGTATTCCAACAATTCTGATATCATTTTTGACACTCTCCTTTGCACTTTCTTCACTGTATCAGAATCGCCACGGAAACCAGACCAGTGCGCAATAGTCCAAGTGAAGTCTTATCAAGGCCTTGTAAAGAGGCAAAATGGCATCCTTATACAGGGTGTTCGGGATAAATTTGACAGTTTCGTAAGGAAAAAGAAAATCTTCTTTGTATCTATTAAATTTAATGAATTGACAAAAAAACATTACAGGCAGAGTTAATTACAATACTATCAACAAGATTTACCCAAAATAACCACCATTAGCATCGATCACAGCTTCAATTTTGCTTCGGAACCTCGAACAAGCTGATGCTACAGTCTCCCTGGGAAGGGCCGCAAAAACTGTTTTAATTTTATCCATTAACTGGGCTTTTGTATTACTGGAAGTGCGATTGGTGTCTTTTTCAACTGCGCCCCATACAAAATAATCCATGGGGTTAAGGTCTGGGGAGTTTGGAGGCCAAACATTTGGACTGGTGAAGTCGTAGAAATTTTCAGACAACCATTTTTGACTTTTCCCAGAGGTGTGGCAAGGGGCCGAATCCTGCTGCCATACATACGGCCTACCATTGGCTACCCTTGTTATCCAGGGCTTGACTACAGTTAGCAACTCCACGAACAAAGCCCGAATTCCAATGCCAGGGTTCTTCAACACCTGTTCCTGCAGATTTGCGAGGAATTCTGCTGTACGAACGCAATCAGATCGTCTGCTAGGGATCTTTCTTCTTGCTACATCCTCGTAGTCACCATTGCAAGTCTCTAGTTCATGCCTGATTGTTTTTACTGTATTCAGGGAGCATTGGGCAGCAGTCGTAATATCCTTATTTTGATGGCGGGCACGAATCATCATGATACAAGTTATTCTCTTCCATGATTCAGGTGGGTTCCAGCTAACCATCCTTTCTGACATCTTGTATATGAATGAAGAAGGGTCCAAACTTTTAAATGAAGAGAAGTGTGTGTTAATACATGTAACTTACGGAAAAATATAATTAATTATAAATATGTCAAATTTATCCCGAACACCCTGTATTTAAATGTCAAAGTTCGTTTCAACTTATTTGCAATTTTTGCTACATCGTCCCCAAACTTCAACTTCCTATCTACTAATGCTACACAAAAATCCTTAGCCTGATCAGATTCTTCTAGCATAATCCCACCAATATAATACAACATTGGATATCTAATCACATCTAAGTGTATTACTTTACATTTACTGACATCTATTTTTCCATGTCCACAATTCCAGCCTATCCAAATCATTCTGCAAGTACTGCATATCAGCAGTATTCCAGATTACCCTACCAATCTTTGCATCATCAGCAAATAGCTGCATGTTGCCCGCCAAATCCTTTCCAATGTTATTAATGTATAGATTGAATGCAGTGGACTGATCCTTGTAATGTGCCACTGGTTACTTGAAATCTTGAAGACTGACACACTGATATCTGTCAGTCAGCCATCCTCTTATCCATACTAATATTTTATAATCCAAACCAGTATTCTCCATTTATGCAACAGTCTTCCAAGCTGTATTCTGTCAAAAGCCTTAGCAAAATCCAAAAGTATCATGGTGTATCCATTCTCATTCCCATTGTCTAGTTTAATGGTAACATTAAACTAGACCCATACTGTTCATTGCCGTAAAGATTCTCTGTACAAACCCTAATGAACTTTTTCAAAATCTTAACCACCATTCCTGATATACTGATTGGTTGATAGTTGGATACATCAGTCTTTGCACTACCTTTCTGCAATGGGATTACTATACATTCTTTCCACTCCTGCAGAATCTTCCATGTTCTGAGACTCAAATTATATAGTCTGGTTAAAGGAATAGCCAGAACATTATTTTAGCACTTGTGCTGATATCTCATCAGTCCTTATTGTTGAATTCTTATTCAATTTTTGCATCAGTTCTAATACCTCCTCATACATCTGAGTTTCTTCATCCACTGTTATCTCTTCAGTGAATGAAGAAACTCACACACCTGAGTTTCTTCATCCAGTGAAGAGATAGCAGTGAACTCAATGTTGCACACACCAGGTTAATAGCTTTTAGCAAAATTGGCACTCATTAGTTGAACAACCTCTTCTGCATTCAGTAAAATTATTCATTCATATTCATTCTTTCTTTTTTTCATAGCATATCGATGGAATTCTTTGAAGTTATCTTTAGCTTGTAGATCCAATTTCTTTTCATACTCAGACTTATCTTTCCGTACAACAGTTATGACTCTTCTGGCCTGTTTATAATTTTCATAATAGACATCATCCTTATGCACACAATATTTCTCCCACATCATCCTTTTCTTATGAATCTCTTGCTTGTTAAGATTACACATCCATTTGAATCCTATCCTATTTATTCTTTAAACCCTTGAGACACATTCTGATACTGCATCATTTAAATGCTTCGCATACATTGTCAATATTCTTTCCATTCAGCAACTGATATCATATGATACTGTAATCGCTCAGTTGAGGGCATAGTTAACTGAATATACAAATTAAATGCCACAATCATAAAGCAGCAGATATAGCTCTAAGAAGCCAACTCAAGTAACTTTGGCCAATAAGCTTAACACAAATGAGAAGATGGGGAGACAAATTAGATGCATATATATATATATATCTGATCCACATGCAAAAGGCCACAAGACCTATAGCAGATTTGTGCCATGTCTGAGCAAGAGGAATAGAAGAGAGGTAGAATATGGAATGAAAGAGGAGGCAGTGAAGTTGGTTCGGTGAGTTTCACGATGGACTGCAAAATGGTGTTGATTAGCTGTGGCTCTTGTTTCAATGATTTTGGAGATTGAGGTTTTTAACAATTGAGGAATAATAGTGGCCATTGAGCAGAGTACTGTCCATGAAAGTATCTGTAGAAGAGGCACAAAGCAGAAACTGAATGTCTATGAGAGAGGGATTGAAGTGGGTATGTGAGAGAGGGATTGTTAATTAGCTGGACTTCCCTCTTCTGGATAAAATCAAGCAATCTTAGAAAGGATTTTGGTGCACCATCCCAAATATAGGATCAGTATTCCATGGCTGGGTGGATTTGGGATTTGTATAGAGTTAGCAGCTGTAGAGATGTGAAGTAGTGTCTTGTGTGAAAAAGTACACCAAGTTTTTTGGCAGTTGCAGAAGCTATAGTTGAAATGTAGTTGTGCCAGGAACAATCAGAGGTGCAGGTCAGTCCAAGAAGGGAAATCTGATCATGTTTGGATAACTCAGTATTACTGAAGGTGAGGGGGGGGGATATGAGCTCTTTTTTGCAAGAGATCAGGCAGGACTGAGTCAGCTGACTGTCACAGGAGGAAACATCATTATAATGAACTCACTCGCTCAATATAGCAAACTATGGGACATTTTGAGACAATTAACTAAGATCACAACTTTACAATATTTCAATTAAAACCTAATATACAATCCAGTGTTTTGTTTTGCATGAGAGAGAGGTGCAAATGAAATTGGATCACATGCATTTTAATATTTGGAACTTTTAAAAAATAAAGCAAAACTTGCTGTAAAAAAAAAGTATTTTATGTGGATAACTATTGTGCGACAAAAACACTTTTAAATGAAAAGCCAAACGGCTATTTTTTTCTGGCGAGGTTGATATAAGTTAAGGGGATAAAAATCCCTTATTGTTTTTCAGCCAGTAAGCGAAACTGAGATCGAAAACTACAATCTGTAACGTTTCATGCCGACGAACTGTCAGCGTATCCAAGCGTAAGTGACCACTTGGTAGTGCCACACCACGGCAACTCGTTGCAAAGGTGGAGCAAGCTTACTCACTGTTCTTGATATTTTCTCATAATTTAAAACACACAGCTCTTAAGAGATGTAGTACTGCTTTACATTATGAGGAGAGGTCACTACCCAGACCGGTTTCAACCTTTTTTTGAGGTCTCATCAGTGAGTAGCTAGACCTAAAATATCAGAGTTTAAGTGAAGAAAACTTACATACTTTTGCTATACGATTGCCTGAAAGGTGTGTCACTATATTATATTATAACATAGTATAACTAAGATGAAAAGCCAAACGGCTATTTTTTTTCTGGCGAGGTTGATATAAGTTAAGGGGATAAAAATCCCTTATTGTTTTTCAGCCAGTAAGCGAAACTGAGATTGAAAACTACGATCTGTAACGTTTCATGCCGACGAACTGTCAGCGTATCCAAGCGTAAGTGACCACTTACGGTCACTTATGGTATAGCAAAAGTATGCAAGTTTTCTTCACTTAAACTCTGATATTTTAGGTCTAGCTACTCACTGATGAGACCTCAAAAAAAGGTTGAAACCGGTCTGGGTAGTGACCTCTTCTCATAATGTAAAACAGTACTACATCTCTTAAGAGCTGTGTGTTTTACATTATGAGAAAATATCAAGAACAGTGAGGGATCTTGCTCCACCTTTGCAACGAGTTGCCGTGGTGTGGCACTACCAAGTGGTTAATATGAAGAATACGCATGTAAGTTGGCATAACTAAATAAATTTATATAACAATAACAACAAAAATTTTCAATCTAGCATCAACAACGTTCTCATTACAAATTTTAAATAAAACACACAAAAAAGAGACAACTACAAGACTGAACAATGAAATTATGTGAGTTATGTGCAAAGAAGAGAAGAATATAATCTAAAATGCATTACAGTCCTAACTGTATAATTTTAAAACAAGAGATATTATTAAATCTTTATAAAAACCTATTGTGCATGTTGGGATATATAGAGAACTATTTCCATTAAGAAGGATAGATTTAGTAGATCATTTTTGTTCATATTTGGTCAGTGAAGCAAGGTTTCATAAATTTCTTTGTATAAACATTCTAAGATAGAACTGCATTTATGAAGAAACTTAAGACATATTTCAAAAAATTCTTACATCCAGTAGTTATAGCATACTCTGCAAGTCTAGACTAATTTATTATGCCAAACAGTCCAGATCCACCAGTATGCTGAAGTTTGATAACCCATAATGGCAAGGAATTTGATAAACAACAGGGTAGGATAAAGGCAGAAATTCCTTTGCAGAACCTAAAAAGGCAGAAATCACAAGATTTCTGTTTTCAACCTATCCTGGGGAAGAAATGAGCAAGGAAGGCTGTTTCAAAGAACAGAGGCAGATGAAATGAAACAGAAGAAGTTGATTTTATAAGTTTGAAGGTGGATGATAATCATATGTTGACCAGCAGCTGCTCTTGTTCTTACAGTTTTGGAATGATAGTGGCCAATCATTCCAAATTTATGAAAAATTCAGCAAACAATGACTATGAGATAACTTTCACAGGAGGCATGAGGCAGAAACTGAACATCTGTGGGAGAGGGAATGAAATGATTATTATCATTAATATCTGACTATCATGGCATCAAGGACTCATCATCATCGGCGATTTATATGCTCTCATGCAAAAAGATTATCAAACTGTGCCTCAAACCCATTTAAGTTTCCACACTTTCAGAATACATTGCAATGCATTCCACTCATGAATCACTCTCCATGCAAAGAAACTGCTTCTCACTCCTCTACTTACACCCTCCTTATACAGATTCGGGATACCCTCTAGTTCTACCCTTGCTTCCCTCTACTTTATGAAAAATCTCTTCCACATTAATCTGGTAACAACACCTCACAAACTTACATGTCTCAATCATATCCCCTCTTCTTCTATTTGCAAGGCTCAGTAAGTTGCATTCCCTCAATCTCTTCTTATATCTGACATTCCATAGACCTAAAACTAACTTAGTAAACTTTCTCTGGGCCTTATCCAATACATCCCCCCCCCCCAAAATCAGATGACCAACCAAATCATGTGCATAGTAGTCCATATGTGGCCTGATCAAAGTCTTATACAAGGGAACAACCATGTCTTTGCTCCTGCATGTTAATGTCCTTCTCACTACTGCCATAATCCACTGGAATGTTCTTACAAATTCAGCAATGTGACCCCTGAGCTTCAAGTCTCTGTCCACCATCATTCCCAGATCTCTCATCTCCTCCACTTCCTTCAAAATTTCTCCATTAATTATATATACTCTGTATCCCAACCTTGCGCTGTGCAACATTAAACTGGTAGCTCCATTCATTTGTCCACTCACACAGTCTATTCAGATTTTCCTGCAAGGCCACAATGTCTGCACATCTCCAGTTAAGCTACTTCCCATGTTATTAATGCACAAGTTAAACAATAATGGTCCAAAAACAGATTCCTGTGGCACTCCACTAGTGACATTCCTCTTTTGGGATACCACTCCTCCAGACACAAATTGCTGATACCAGTCTGACAGTCAATGCAACTTACTAGTCAGTTATCTAATCCCATCTGTTTTAATTTAGCTACTTGTGGCAGTCTATCAAAGGCCTTTGTAAAATCCAAGTACACCACCATATATGCATCTCCTTTATCAAGTTAATTTGTCACCTTGTTGTAATATGTAAGCAGATTGTTCAAACATGACCTCCACTAACAAACTCATGCTAACCATCATAAAGAATACTGCTATTATGAGATGAAAAACCTCTGAGTTTTCAGGAGGGAAAAAATGCTTTGTTTTATAAAACAACGTATCACATATTTGAAGGATGACATAAAGTAGGGATACCCAACTTATGATCCGCTAATGATTTTCATATGATCCTTGAGAATTTATTGAGAAATCAATTTGAAAATATTTATTTACATAAAGTTAAACTATTAAAGCCATGATTATACAACCATATGCAATTGTTTAAGTTCTCACATACGAGGGTGGTCTGAAATATTCTCGGCCTCGACCATAGATGGCAACACTATTGGCAAGATTTTATTTTTCTAAGTTGGTACATCTGTCATAAGCATCCATGTGAAATTGCAAGTCATTCTATCAAGTAGTATATTTTATACAGCTGTCTGAATCATAAGTGTTGTCTGTATACCTTGAAATGGATAAAATTGAGTATCATGCAGTTATAAAATTCTTTATAAAAGAAGGTTTAATGCCAAAAGAAAAGAAATTCATTCGAAGTTCATAAAAGTTTATGGGCACTCTTCTCCTTCAATTTTGGCAATTAAGAAATGGGCTGCCAAGTTTAAACGTGGTCATACCAGCCTTGAAGATGATCCACATGAAGGACGTCCAAAAAGTGTAACAACACACCAGAAATCATTGATCAAGTGCATGATAGGGTATTGGATGACAGGTGAATCAAAGTGCATGAAATTGCTGAGACTATAGGCATTTCAAAAGAATGTGTAGGATACATTTTGCATGAAGAATTGCAAATGAAAAAGCTTTGCACAAGATGGGATGCGTTTGCTCACAGGCAGATCAAAAACGCACTCACATGAAAATCTCTGAAGAGTGCTTGGAGCATTTTAACAAGAATAAAAACTGATTTTGTGCATCGATTTATTACTATGAATGAGACTTGGATTCACCATCACACAGGAATCCAAACAGCAGACAAAACAGTGGACAGAAGCTGGTTGTTCAGCGCCAAAGAAGCAAAGTCGGTTCTATCAGCAGGAAAGATCTTGGCATCAGTGTTTTGGGATGCTAAAGGGATTTTGTTTATTAATTATCTTGAAAATGGTAAAACAATAACTGGGGAATATTATTCCGATCTTTTAACCAGACTAGACAAAAAAATTCCTAAGCAAAGACCTGGTTTGCAGAAGAAAAAAATTATCTTTCATCAGGACAATGCACCTGCCCATAAAGGTGTTTTGGCAATGGGAAAATTAAGGGATCTGCACTATTAATTGTTAGAACATCCACCCTATTCCCAAGATTTGGCTCCCTCTGACTTCTACCTCTTCCCAAAACCAAAACTCTTCCTCACTGGTCAGTGTTTTTCTTTGAATCAAGAGGTGATTGCAGCTGTAGAGAAATAGGATGAAATGGGCTGCCGAGTTTAAACATGGTCATACCAGTCTTGAAGATGATCCACATGAAGGACGTCCAAAAAGTGTAACAACACCATTTTGCAGATCTTTCTGAGAACCACTACAGAGATGAGATAATGGTGCTGGAATAAATGTATTAGTCTTAAGGGAGATTATGTTGAAAAATAAAATTAATTTATAATTTATTAATTATAAATTTATAATTAATAAAATTATAAATTTATAATTTATTAATTATAAATTTATAATTAATAAAATTATAAATTTATAATTTATTAATTATACATTTATAATTAATAAAATTATAAATATTCGTTTATTCATTGTTAGGCCAAGAACTTTTCAGACCACCATCGTACAGTGTTAAATATACAAGCACACCAGTGGCGGTGCGTGCCATTTCGGTTAGGTGTGCTGTTGTGTGGGTTATGCAACCAGCGCTATAAATTTCACGTCAATTTTACCGTATGCATGGGCGTGCATCAGGAGAAAATTTAATGGGGGGGATGGAGGGGGCAAAGCTTGGAGACAAATAATTACATCAATAAATGTCTTTTAGCATTTTTTTATGTAATTATTTGTCGATGTAAATTATAAATATATTATTTTAATTTTACATCGATTTTAATGATCTTTAAATCTTGGAAAAAAAAAGTATTCAGAATTAATACAGTTATTAGCACAATTTCATATATAAAAAAATTGACTGGCGCATAATTTATTAAAAATCAACTAATTAATTAATCCCAAAATCCTAAATTAAATTATTTCAGTTTAAAAGTAAAAAAAAAATCATAAAACTAACAAGTAAAATAATATTAAATTATATACCCTTATCTTTTAAAAATGTATTTTTCTGTTTAAATTTGTTTCACTATAAATTTGCAATTCGCACTTCACTCAGTGACTCACTAGACACAGAGTTCAAACAAACTGGTCTCTGTTCACAACAGTAATGAGCATTTCTTTCACAAATCAGAAAAGTATGAACCAAAAACAGGAACACGTGTTTTATTGCTGTAATAAAACACATGTTCTATGGCTACCCTGCCATGGGCCAAAACAGGCCATCCCATATTAAAATTTTAAGACAGACAAAGCGTCCGAGGGTCAAGGGTGTAAGATTACATATTTTAATCACTTTTACGATTATAGTTTGGAATTTTTTACTCAATCCTGGGAGAAGTGCCCCATTCCCCCCCCTCTGCGAATGCCCATGACTGTGTGATTACATTTTAATCGATGTATGAAAGTTTTGAGAGTGCATAGTGCATCAGCGCTCATCTTAATTGATCCAATGCAATTAATTGCACGATAACTTTGAATACTTCTGCATAGAGTGTGGGAACAATCTGTTTGTTTTAGGATTTATTAGAAAACAACAATGAAGATGAATGCTATATTTGGTTGGTATATTTGAAATACTCAAAGATGAAAATATGTGAGCCATCATTTATAAGATATGTAAGAACTTGTGTGAGTAGAAACATTTTCATTAATGGTAAATGAGTTATTAATAATTATCATTTGTGATATGTGCGTCCTATAAGTTGCTGGGTAGAGCAAATAGCACGATCCTATAAAGTCTAAACAGGAATAAGTGAATTTATGATGGCATAATTAAAAAAAAAAAAAAACTTATGAAGAGAGAGAGAGTATTGCAGGAATAAATATGGTTTGATGGAGCAGCAAATCATCTCATAAAATTTGTTGCATAATCTATGTGTATTTCTCTGGTTTGTGTATATTTCGCTCCATTTTCCAAGAATTTTATTTTGTTTACCCAGACTCAGTATACATAACATCCAATCATTATCGGAATTATCCACACTTTCAGGAATTCTACATTCATTCGTTTTTTTTATTTTAGTATCAGCAGTTCTTCTGTCTTATCAATCTCACATATGCTGGTATTTTGTTGGAGATCAACAATGTCTTATGATACACAGAATATTCATTTTTATTCAGGAATAGATATTTTTTTACTGTCTGTTGTTTCCAAAGACTAGCACTCAACTCATGACAAGTGACAACATTCAATTGGATTGGTTGATGCAATAAACAATCACAGCCACTAGGTGCTGGGTGAGCTCAAAATGTTAGCTCCCCCAGCCTCGCCTTCTCAGCAGTTTAAAAATACTAAAACGTTAAGAATTTGGCCGGCTGCACCCTCTTTACATCTTTTCAAAGAGCTCAAAGGTGTATGTATTTTGAAAGCACACCCGGGCTATTAACACGAATGTGATGCAATGTTTGTGCATCAAAAAGCGCCCTCTTCATGAAGCACTAATGCTTTATTATCCCTTGTGAAGAGGACAATGAGGCATTAGTATATTGTGTTCAATTTTAGGAATTGCCTGAATTTTGCAAACAATTGGGGGAGAGTCTTTAACTGGAATAAATGCAAAAATATAATATCAGTGATATTAATATTTCGTGGATGAGCACTGCACACCTAGCGCACCCTGAATAATCATCTCTGAAGCACACTGACAAATTGCTGAATTGTACAGCACTTATATTTTATGCTAATTTACATCTCATTATATTTGTGAGCAAATATAATAAGAGTATTTTCATATGAGAAAATTTAATTTTCTCATATGAAAATGAAACAAGATATTATATGATAGCATTTATTGCAAACTGGTGCATGATCTTTGAAATCCCAGGTTAAGTTTTTTAAGCAAACATGCAACACAAAATTCCACTTACTGTATTTTTTTTGACACGACAGCAGCAAATTGATTTTACATAGTTAAATTTTAACATCTTTTTAATAAAACTTTTTTAATCAATTTAGTTTTTTATTTAACTATATCCTCTCTACCCAAATCTGGATAAGGATGACATGGTCCTGATAATTTTCAAACACCAGCCTTGATTTAGTCTTTTTTCTTTTTTAATAATTTTCTTTTTCATCCTTGATTGGTTATGGATACAGATTTTTCTAGGAGCCGCTAACACTGACAACTAACTGAGCATATCATGAAAAGTATAAAAAATTAAATTTTAAAAATAAGAACCAAAAATAAGAACTTGATTCATACTCAAGGGATTTAGAATCTTCATTAATACTTCCATGACAGCCTTTAAATCCTTTCTTGGGAATAGTTGGAAAAAACGTAATGCTATCATCTACAGGTGGAATAACTTGATGGCCAACAATCCTAAAAATAAATAAATAAATAATTACTTTTAATTATAATATCTCACATAATGCACTAATCCTTTATTGGTGTGTTCAGATTTCATTGTTCAAAGCAAAGGAGAGAGATCTTTTTCTCCCGGAAACTTGGGTTTTTTCATCCCACATACAGACAAACTGGCCTTCAGAACACATACAATTTACAGATTTACAAAATTTACAATTTACAGATTTACAAAAAATACTATTGTTGGTGATGATGGATGGTAGATGGCATTGATGGTAGTAGTGGACACAGTGAGATGTATGTAGCGAAGTAGAGTAGAGTGCCCTCCCATGATGAGTCATTGGACTCCAGGAGGTGTCATGTAATAATAATAATGATAATATATTTTGACATGCTTACAAGTGATAACAATTGTGAAACAAATCCCTTCAAGTTAATATAACGTGTTACAGGAAGAATCTTTGAAATTCAGAGGGTGATAGGGCTGACTGTATTTAATTGAAAAGATGCTAGCTAAGTTATGAGCATGTTCACATCCACTTCATTTGTAGTTTTTATAACAGCAATGCAAGAAACACACAGATTTTCTGACCATACTGTCCATAACTGAAAACTCTTTATTGATGTACAACTAATACCTGAGGGGTGCTGGACCATTTGATGCTGTATTTAAACATGATATTAAGCGGCATGTTTTCAAAGAATGTGCTTAAAGCAGTACAAATGCAGCTGGAATAAGCTTGCAAATATTTAAAATGATTATTTGTGGACATTAACGGTAAGGAGCATTTATATATGTAGATTTGCAAAAAAAAGTGTAGCACCTTAGAGAGGCAGACTGTGAGCTGTGAGTGAACTTTTGCTACTGAGTATTTGCAAATCTTGATGCATGCAGGTACACCACACTTCATTCACCAATGTTTATTTTGAGATGGAATGAAGAATACTTCTGGTGAGCATTTACAGGTTAGTGAGAATCATCATATAAAGTTAAATTTCCAACATGGAAACCAAGTAATCACACCGTAAGTGTTCAGTGATAATCTCATTTCAGAAACATATTTAACTTTGTGCAGAATGAGTTGCTATGCCCAGTAGAGAATGTTCCTTTTAAAACTTTCAGATGTTCAAAGAGGATGTCAACATATTCCTCCTTTCTCCTTATCCACTTGCAACCTTTTGTGTGTGTGTGTTGGGGTGTGGGGTAGGGGTCAGGTTTCATCTCATTTTCCCTTTCATGTCAGGCTCAATAGCCTATCAAGCCAGTAACTTAGCTTCTTATAAACCTAATACTACATATGCTAGTGTGTTAATACATTACATGCATGCTTCTGGCTAGTTTGCCTGTTTTGCAGGATGAAAAACCTGAGTTTCTGAGAGTAGGAAACCTTTCCATCTCTGTATGAGACCAGCTAACTCACCTTCAGATGAAAAGTCCTGATAAAGGTTCGTTTCATCCTGGGTTCAATTCCCGTCAGTGACATGATGGTCTCTTTCGAGTAAATGTGAGTTAGCCAGTCTCATAAGGAGATAGGGGTTTTTTCACCCGGAAACAAGGGTTTTTCACCCCCCCCCCATCAGAACAATCCATGTGTGTTCATGGGACAAATCAGCCCCATGAACACACATGGATTACAGTCATGGATACTTCCCCAGCCATATGCCGGTCCTGAGCCTGGATAAAATTGGGGGGGGTTGCAGAAAGCAATGGTGAACTACCATGTAAAAAATCTCACCAGGAATACTTTGTGGCAAAGCCTACAAAGTCACCTATGGTTGGAATTAATGAAATGGAAATCAGTTCAGTTCAGACAGGATTTGAACCCAGATCTTTCCAACCAAAGGGCTTTGTCTATACCAGGGGTCGGCAAACTTTTGAGACGGAAGAGCCAAACCTGTCCCTCACAACAATTTAAAAATCATTCGAGAGCCATAAATATATTTTTACAAATAAGGAAAATTTAAAGTAATATTATAGTAAATTTATAGCAATATATAACAAGTTATAATATTAATTATATCTTTATTAAATGAAGAAAAAAAATCACACAAAAAATTGCTCTCATTGGTTTTAATCAGTGTGAGCAATGAGCTTGCATTTCCTTAGAAAGTTTCTGTATGTCCGGTTTATAACTAGTTGTTTTTAATTTAAGGCACAATTCCAAGTTGGCATCATTAATTTTGTTCCTCAATTTACATTTAATGAAAATTACGTTAGAAAACAATTGCTCACATAAATATGTAGACCCGAAGATACTGAGAACACCAAATGCAAATTGTTTCAACTCATATGAGTCCGGAAGACTATTCCAAGTATTGAAAATCATCGAGTCTGCCTTCTGTAGTTCTTTTATAGCAGTCTGCTTGCGCTGTGAAATCAGATTGCATTTTTCTTTTTCCAGTTCTTCTATTTCAGTACCAAGACGTTACAAATTTTGAGCTCCATAAGTCTTTGCTTGTCAAGTCCAGCAATGGTATTTCAAAATTAACTATGTCAATATCAAATGGAGAAAAATTTAATTCGTTCACATTGGCATTGAGAGGATTTGTAATAAAAGCTAGAGTCACTTTATTATTTCTGAATTCTTCCTCAAACCTTTGAAGAAAAGATTCTCTCATGTTTAAAACTGCTGTCTTGAAATAATCTTTGTTAATGAGGGCATTGTTTTCTTGGTGATATTGAGACAAGTTTGGGAAATGAACTAAAGTTCCCCTGTATCTTCAGCGAACAGAATCAATTTCTTTTCAAACGAAATAACTTCCTCTAGCATTGAAAAAGGAGTATTTCCCTTGCCTTGTAATTTATGATTGAGCTGATTCAGTTGTGATGTAACGTCCACCATAAAGTACAATTTTTGCAACCACTGATCTTCTGTTAATTCTGGATATTAAACATCCTTGTTGTCGAGGAATAGTTTGATTTCATTTATGCAAGATGCAAAACGCTTTAACATGTCGCCTCTGGAAAGCCATCAAACCCTGTTGTACTAGAGATCTAAATACTCTCCATTTCACTTAGCAACTCTTTAAATTGTCGATGGTTAAGTCTCCTTGCTACAATATTGTTGGTAATCTTAATTACCAATTCCATAATTTTACCAATTTCTTCTGTAAATGTAAATGTTTGTGCAGAAAGTGCTTCCTGGGGGAGTATACAATGGAAAGTAATCACTTCATGATTAATTTTTCCTTTTAAAATTGAAACAAAACCCTTTTTTGTTCCCATCATACTTTTTTGCACCATTGGTTGCAATTGACACAATTTTATTGAGTGGGATATGATTTTTTTCCATGCATTCAAGGACAGCATTTGCTATGTCCTCTCCACACGTTTGGCCCTTGAGTGGCAATAATCCCGGAAGTTCTTCTCCCGGACCCTCAGATGATACATACCACACAAAAAGAGAAATTTGGGCTGTGTCCTTGATGTCGCAAGACTCATCTACTGCAATTGATAAAGCTGAAGCTAATTTAACACCTTCGACTTGTTGGTTGGTCAACATTTGAGGACATAGTGACTGTCCTATCTGCTACTGTTTTGGCAGATAATGGTATGCTTTTAATTTTATTTAAAATCTCTGCTTTGTTTTTGAAATCCCGAAAAAGTTCTTCAGATGCATTAACAAAACATTTCATGTATTCATTACCTGTGAATGGTTTTCCTCTCTTAGCAATCTCTTGAACTCACTACGAAGCTTGCAATATTAAAATCATTGGCAGACTCTCTCCAATAATTAAATACAGAACTTGATTTTTGAAGTTCTTCAACTGCTCTCTTTCTCGTGTCACCAACAGGACATTTTCTGGAAAATGTGACATGTTTTGTCGTGAAGTGTCTCTCCAAATTTGACTTTTTGTTGTGCGCCAGTTTTTCTTGGCAAATAAGACAGGTTGGAAGGCCATCTGAGTTCGAGATGAACGCAAAAGATTCAGTCCATTCGGTTTTAAAGCCACGATGCTCATCTGTTGTTTTTCTTAGTTTTTTCTTCGTAGCCATGTTGAAAAGTACCCTAAACAATATATATTATTTAATACGTTATATAAATACATTATATAAAAAGACAACAAAAAGAACTAAATGATTATTCAAAATAATAAATGACAATAATTCGAAAATATAATAAAAATAAATCTCACCAGTAACACGTTTTATTGTAACAGTTGCACATGAAATTAAACACGCCTAGGTAAATCGCGATCGTAATAAATATAAAACCAATATTATATATATATATATATATATATATATATATATATATATATATATATATATATATATATATATACACAGCAATCATACCATTACTGCACTTAACGCATTCTTTAAAACAGGCACATTAATCGAAAACGCACTAATCGAATATAATAACCTATGGGAAAAAGTATAATTTGTTCCTCAAATGTCTTTTTTTACCCTTGATTTTTTTATAAAAAATTAAAGAATGTCTCAGGGCCAAGTTAAAGGAAAACTATGAAGCTGAAAGACAATAAAACATATTCAAAATACAAAACTATTATTCTGGCCGGCATTCTGTTTCTTTTTTTGCAAACAACTGCCTCTTCTGCAAATTTTCCTGCTTCTCTCTTCACAAGGGTCAGTCTTTAAGCATTGCTGCTTAAAAGTTTCGGTTGCACAAAAATATTTTAAATTTGTTTCTGTGAAATCTCTTTGGGCTTGTCAGTGATTAAATTTTCTTCATATTCTTCGGGATCTTCCCACTGTGCATCTAAATTTAGCAGGTTAGAATCACTCAGTTTCTCAGAATGAGATTTAATTAACTTAGATTCATTTGAAAAGCCTCTAATATCATTTGTGCAATGTGCAAGAATGTGCTTCCAAATGGATTGCATATTGCTAGCAGTAATTTCATTCGACTTTGCGACTTTATAACCAGGTTGAGATTTCTCTGATTTGGCCAGAAAAGTCTTGGAAGGCATTGGCTTCCAAAAAGAAGGCCAGTTTCATCGACATTAAATATTTGTTGGTCACAATAGCCCTCTTCTTATACAATTTTCTTTAAATCTCTGGATAATTTGTGGCCACCTCCTTATCGGCACTTGCAGCTTCGCCTGTGATTAGAACATTATGTAGGCTATTTCTCAAACCACCCAGCACTGACGTGGAATTCTTCTTTTCTATCATTGATAGCCCTTTCTATCAAGGTTGCAAAGACACTTGATGCTTTTGATCTAATAAAGACTAAAGTTAGTTCTTAGCAGGATCCGTTTTTGGTTACAATCTTCGATCTATGTAGAAAGAAGTCTCTCTAATTCAATCATTATGATACTTTGATTTTGAGTTTTAGTAGTAAGACTTATACGTTGGTTAGACATAACTGGTAATTAATTTACGGAATTAACAACGCATATAAAGTATATTAATTAAAGATAACTTTAATGAATCACTTCTATATTTCGGCAATGTCACATTGCCATCTTCAGGAACATAAAGATATGGTATGTGCACTAAGGAACTAACAAAGCAAATGAGGAAGAAAGTAAGAAACTAATTTTGTTCCTAAAGTCCTAATGGTGCCCTCTTGTGGGCTAATTTGGTAGTCTTGGCAGTTGGGCTGAAGTTCTCATAATGAGTCTCCCAACTTTGGGGCAGTTTCATGCACCCAAATTTGTTGAGGTTAGGAATGTTTTTTAGAGCTGCTGAAGATTCTTTGAATAATCTTTCGTATTTAAACTTGCTGCGATGGATTATTTTTGTTTTCTTCCAACGAATTTTATGGTGGGTATCTAAGGCATGGTCTGCCAGCCCAGAGCGGCTGTACTGGTGAAACCGGATGTAGTCTTGGTGTTCTGAAATCCTGATATTTGTTGTTCTGCCTGTTTGGCCAAAGTAGGACAATTTGCAGCTGCAAGGGACCTGGTATACACCAGGTAGGTCTAGGGGAAGTGGTTGGTCTTTGGTAGAGCGGATAAGGGATGCCAACTTTTTATATGGTCTGTAACAGGAAGTAAGGTCATATTTTTTGAGGATATTAGTTATTTTTTCAGAGGTGCCCTGGATGTAGGGGATAGTGATAGACTTGGTGTAGTCTTTATTGTGGAGGGGGGAGGTATTTAAAGCCTGAAGCACTCACTGCACTTTCACGTGGTCACAATTTCACCCTAGCTCCTAAAAGGATACCTGCTGAAGAAATCATGATCCAAATAGAGCATGGAATTCGCAACCTGCCTAACCATATCGCCAACAACATGAGACTGGATGTAGTCGGTGTTCTCACTAAAGCCAAACCTCCAAAATCCAACTTATCCAAAAACGAATATACAGCCCTACAAGAATTAAAAAACAACAAAAAAATAGTAATCACCAAAGCTGATAAGGGAAGCGCCACTGTGGTACTCAATCAAAAAGACTACAAAGGTAAGCTAAATTCTTTAATACGAGACCGTACTACTTACCTCCCCATTGAATATAATCCGACCAGCTCTCAGATTAGAACTATCCACAGACTCCTTAAGAAAGTCACTTCTTGGCCTGTGGAAGTCACCAACAAACTTAAACCTTATAACTCTAGACCCCCCCCCCCCGATTATATGGACTCCCAAAAATACATAAACAAAATGTGCCATTGCGTCCCATAGTGGATGGCATTGATTCCCCCACATATAAATTAGCCAAACATTTAGCCAAAACGCTCACACACTACACTGGCAACACACCATCACACATAAAAAACTCAGCCCACTTTAAAGCCAGTATAGAAAACCTCGCACTCCAACACACTGACATAATGGTCGGTTTTGACGTCCCCTCCCTATTCACTAATGTCCCACTCAAAGAAACCCTTGAGCTCATCCAAGCCAAGTTTCCTCCTGATATCTCAGCCCTATTTCAGCTCACAATGAACTCAGGCTATTTCGTTTGGCAAGGAAAGTTCTACAAACAGATAGAGGGGACAGCCATGGGTTCACCACTTTCCCCACCCTTGGCCAATTTCTTTATGGAGACATTTGAAGAGAAAGCCTTAAACTCCACCCCACAAAAACCCACTATTTGGCTTCGTTATGTGGATGATGTGTTTGCTATTTGGCCACCTGGCTCAGACACACTCCACTCCTTTCTAACACACTTAAACAACCAACATCCCAGAGTCCAGTTCACCTTAGAAAAAGAGGAAAACAACACCCTCCCCTTCCTAGACACTTTAATCACCCACCAGCTTGATGGATCTTGTGTTTTCTCTGTTTACAGAAAACCCACCCACACTGGCAGATACATTCACCAGCAATCCCCCCCCCCCCCCTCACAACAATATGGGGTGATAAAAACACTATATAACAGGGCAAAATTAATCTGCTCAGATGACAAGGCCCTGACTATGGAACTAAACCACATCCTCAACACTTTCTTATCCAATGGCTATAACCCCAAAAAAATCCAAAAAATACTAAAACCTGTAAACCACAACCCCCCTCCCCCCCCTCCACAATAAAGACTACACCAAGTCTATCACTATCCCCTACATCCAGGGCACCTCTGAAAAAATAACTAATATCCTCAAAAAATATGACCTTACTTCCTGTTACAGACCATATAAAAAGTTGGCATCCCTTATCCGCTCTACCAAAGACCAACCACTTCCCCTAGACCTACCTGGTGTATACCAGGTCCCTTACAGCTGCAAATTGTCCTACTTTGGCCAAACAGGCAGAACAACAAATATCAGGATTTCAGAACACCAAGACTACATCCGGTTTCACCAGTACAGCCGCTCTGGGCTGGCAGACCATGCCTTAGATACCCACCATAAAATTCGTTGGAAGAAAACAAAAATAATCCATCGCAGCAAGTTTAAATACGAAAGATTATTCAAAGAATCTTCAGCAGCTCTAAAAAACGTTCCTAACCTCAACAAATTTGGGTGCATGAAACTGCCCCAAATTTGGGAGACTCATTATGAGAACTTCAGCCCAACTGCCAAGACTACCAAATTAGCCCGCAAGAGGGCACCATTAGGACTTTAGGAACAAAATTAGTTTCTTACTTTCTTCCTCATTTGCTTTGTTAGTTCCTTAGTACACATACCATATCTTTATGTTCCTGAAGATGGCAATGTGACATTGCCGAAATATAGAAGTGATTCATTAAAGTTATCTTTAATTAATATACTTTATATGCGTTGTTAATTCCGTAAATTAATTACCAGTTTGATTTTGAGTGCATGCACGGTGAACTTTAATCAGCCTTACTTTTCTCTTTGTATTCAGCAGCTTTGTTTAATATTGCTCTTGTAGTTGATTCACCCATTTTTGTGTTCTTGTCTTATCTTTGCTCTGGACTCGCCATGTTCACTTTCTTTATTATTTCAAGTTTTTCTTCCATGAGATTACTTTTCGAATCATTTTCACACTTTCACTTTTTTGCTCACTAATTCTTTTACTCAGGATGAAAGGTTGGGAAAATACGTTAAAATAATAACAAAAAATGTAAAGAAAATAATTGCAAAGGAGGCACGAGATATGATCAGGAAAATGCTATGTAATTAGCAGACGACATAAATTTTGATGGTAAAAATTTGAAACATAGAGTACATGGTAGTATGCCATTAAAAATAACTTTGTAAAATGTTTTAAATCAGTAACTACATTATTTCATTCTGGTGAGTGATTTTTTTAAAATAGTCAGCCATAAAAAATGTACAGATAGAAAATTTTTAAAATCTGTAACATTTATTTTTAAGATGTATATAGGCATACTAATCAAATTTCGGTATCGAAATTCACTAATCGCACAAATCTAAAATGTACTAATCAGGGGCGCATTAATCGAGGGATTACTGCATATATATATGACAGAATGATCAATGACTCGGTTAACATACATAGTTTTATGAAAAAATTGAATGACTAGAACCGAGATTTAATTAAAAAGGTTTTAATATAAACACACTACTAGTTTCGGCCTGTAACAGCCTTCTTCAGGTGACATTATAAAAGAAAAAACACTAAACATTGAGGGTTAAAAGACTATGAACAACATAGACAGTCTTTATACATAATTAGCATGAAAACGTTCTAGTTGTATTTGAAGCTGTTCTTTCATTTGTTGCTAGGAGATATTGTTGGGAGAGTGTGTGCTTGCTGCATCATGTGAACGCCAGTACACGAATACAGCTGAATGACTATCTGGGAGGTTGTAGCTTAAGTTGTTATTTAGATGAACAGGATTGAAGATGATTTCTCTCAATTCCACAATTTTTCTCTCTATTTCGTCACTGCAACGGAAGATGTTTGTAGATTTTTCCCAGCAGACTTTGTGACTTTGGTTATCATCATTCGGATTAGCCGAGAAAAGGATACGACTTGATAATGCACTCACTCGCTGTCTCTTGTAAGTAATGTCTCTCATGTGTTCTTCCATACGCATTTCGACAGATTTGTCTGTCTGCCCGAAATAAGGAATATCGCAGTCACATAATATTTTATATACGCCAGGGTATTTGAGTTGATGATGACAAGGTTTTGGGTGGCTAATTAAGGAACGGATCTTTGGAAGTGGAGTGAACAAGGTTCTGATATTGTATTTTTTTAGAACTTTTGCTAATTTATGTGAAACAGTACTTATGTAAGGAATAGATATATTGCTTTTGAATCTATTAGTTTCTTCTGAGTGATGTCTAGGAGGATTAAGAAGGAATTTGTTAATGATTTTCTTGGAATATCCATTAACTTCGAAAGAAGTTTTCAAATGGTTTATTTCTGTAAGCAGTTCATTTGGATCATCAAGAAGAGAACGAGCTCTATGTCCCAAGGTGGAAATTATTCCAAGTTTATGAGGAGGGAAATGATGGGACTGAGTGTGCAGATATCTGTTGGTAGGTGTGGGCTTTCTATATATCGATATTTTTAGTTTACCAGAAGAGCGAGTCAGTTTGACATCAAGAAAAGGCAAGGAATTATCTGTTTCAAGCTCAGCAGTAAACTTAATACTTTGATGTCGGCTATCGAGATGTTCGAGGGAAACCATAAGGGATTCATGTCCATGGCTCCAAACAATGAAGACATCATCCACATAACGTTTCCAAACTTTAGGTGTTAAAATAAAGGAGGAGATAGCCTTGGTTTCAAAATCTTTTAAGTAAATATTTGCAAGAACCGGAGATAAAGGCTTACCCATAGCCAGTCCATGATTTTGTTTGTATATATTATCTTGAAATTTGAAGTAACCGGACCTGATGCAATGTGTAAGCAAGGCTAACATTTTTTTGGATAACTTGTCCTTGAGTAATGTTAGGACTTCATCTGTTGGGACATTAGTGAACAAAGAAGTTATGTCCAAGCTAGCCATGATGTCATTTTCATCAACTGTAATATCCTTGATGTATGTAACAAATTCTGTAGTGTTCTTGATAAAGGATGGTGACTTCCCTGAATATTTACTTAGAAGATTTTGAAACCAAGTTCACTCCACTTCCAAAGATCCGTTCCTTAATTAGCCACCCAAAACCTTGTCATCATCAACTCAAATACCCTGGCGTATATAAAATATTATGTGACTGCGATATTCCATATTTCGGGCAGACAGACAAATCTGTCGAAATGCGTATGGAAGAACACATGAGAGACATTACTTACAAGAGACAGCGAGCGAGTGCATTATCAAGTCACATCCTTTTCTCGGCTAATCCTAATGATGATAACCAAAGTCACAAAGTCTGCTGGGAAAAATCTACAAACATCTTCCGTTGCAGTGATGAAATAGAGAGAAAAATTGTGGAATCGAGAGAAATCATCTTCAATCCTGTTCATCTAAATAACAACTTAAGCTAAAACCTCCCAGATAGTCATTCAGCTGTAATCATGTACTGTCGTTCACATGATGCAGCAAGCACGCACTCTCCCAACAATGCAACAAATGAAAGAACAGCTTCAAATACAACTAGAACGTTTTCATGCTAATTATGTATAAAGACTGTCTATGTTGTTCATAGTCTTTTAACCCTCAATGTTTAATGTTTTTTCTTTTATAATGTCACCTGAAGAAGGCTGTTACAGGCCGAAACTAGTAGTGTGTTTATATTAAAACCTTTTTAATTAAATCTCGGTTCTAGTCATTCAATTTTTTCATAAATATATATATATATATATATATATACAGGGTGTTCGGGATAAATTTGACAGTTTCGTAAGGAAAAAGAAAATCTTCTTTGTATCTATTAAATTTAATGAATTGACAAAAAAACATTACAGGCAGAGTTAATTACAATACTATCAACAAGATTTACTCAAAATAACCACCATTAGCATCGATCACAGCTTCAATTCTGCTTCGGAACCTCGAACAAGCTGATGCTACAGTCTCCCTGGGAAGGGCCGCAAAAACTGTTTTAATTTTATCCATTAACTGGGCTTTTGTATTACTGGAAGTGCGATTGGTGTCTTTTTCAACTGCGCCCCATACAAAATAATCCATGGGGTTAAGGTCTGGGGAGTTTGGAGGCCAAACATTTGGACTGGTGAAGTCGTAGAAATTTTCAGACAACCATTTTTGACTTTTCCCAGAGGTGTGGCAAGGGGCCGAATCCTGCTACCATACATACGGCCTACCATTGGCTACCCTTGTTATCCAGGGCTTGACTACAGTTAGCAACTCCACGAACAAAGCCCGAATTCCAATGCCAGGGTTCTTCAACACCTGTTCCTGCAGATTTGCGAGGAATTCTGCTGTACGAACGCAATCAGATCGTCTGCTAGGGATCTTTCTTCTTGCTACATCCTCGTAGTCACCATTGCAAGTCTCTAGTTCATGCCTGATTGTTTTTACTGTATTCAGGGAGCATTGGGCAGCAGTCGTAATATCCTTATTTTGATGGCGGGCACGAATCATCATGATACAAGTTATTCTCTTCCATGATTCAGGTGGGTTCCAGCTATCCATCCTTTCTGACATCTTGTATATGAATGAAGAAGGGTCCAAACTTTTAAATGAAGAGAAGTGTGTGTTAATACATGTAACTTACGGAAAAATATAATTAATTATAAATATGTCAAATTTATCCCGAACACCCTGTATATATATATATATATCAGTGGCGTCGTGTGCTCATTTCAGTTGGGTGTACTGTCATGTGGATTTTGCAACCTGCGCTACAAATTTCACATTAATTTGACTGCATGCATGGGCGGATGGGCGTGCATGCCCTGAAAATTTTCCACGGCTGGGAAGCTTGGAGACAAATAATTACATCAATAAATGTCTTTAAGCTTTTTTTGATGTAATTGTTTGTTCATGTAAACTATAAATAGATTGTGATCATTTGGCATCGATTTTAATGATCTTTAATTCTTGGGAGAAAAAAAGGTATTCAGAATTAATAGATTTCAGCACAATTTCATATATAAAAAAAATTGACTGGCATATTTTATTCAAAAGCAACTAATTAATTAATCCTAAATTAAATTATTTCAGTTTAAAAGCCAAAAAAAAAAAAAATCATAAAACTAACAAGTAAAATAATATTAAATTACATTAATTACACTTCATCATCATCACAATCATGGGTCCAATGCCTGTAGGTGTGTGCTGCAATCTTGATATGATTCTTCCATTGCATTTTGTTTTGTGCAAGATGACTCAATTTGTGTATAGAGTTTCCACACCATTCTCTGTTTGGTCTTCCTCTTTTGTTCTTTCCTTCAATCATTCCAAACAGCAACGTTTTTAATTTTCTCTCATCATTCAGTCTACATATTTGGCCAAATAGACGTAGTTTCCTTTTAATTATTATCTGGATCAGGTTTTCTTTTGGTTGTATTCATCTGGAGATTTCCTCATTGTTCACTTGCTGTAACCAGCTTATTCTCAAGATCTTTCTATAGCACTTCCTCTCAAATGCCAAAATATCCTCCTTTCAGATTCTCTCAGGAATACCCAGGCCTCGCATCCGTAGAGCATGCTGCTGAAGATACAAGTTTCTACAATGTGCATTTTAGTTTGCATCTTTATAGTTCGACTCTTCCATATTTTGTCCATGGCTTTTAAAATAGTTGTTGCTCTGGCTATTCTAATTTTTATCTCTTTTTTGGGGTCCAAGTCATGCGTCATGTGGCATCCAAGATATGTGAAGTGTTCCACATTTTCCAGTTGAAATCTGTCTATCGTAACTCTGTTCAGTAACTCCTGTTGTCCGAATATCATTGTTTTAGTTTTTTCAAAGTTGACATTTAGTCCATATCTTTTTCCTTCTGTGTATAGTTGCAATGTCTGTTCCAGGCTTTGTGCGTCTTCTTCAATCAGGATGATGTCATCTGCAAAGCAGAGGTAGTTTATTCTCATGCCATTTATTGAAATGCCTCCGCCTCCACCTTCTTCTTTAATCTTATCTAGTGTTCTTCCCAGATGTGTGATGAAGATGATTGGTGATATTGGGTTCCCTTGTCTTGTGCCTTGACTAGGGGCAAACCAATCTCTAGTCTCACCTGCTATTCTGATTTTTGCTTGTGCTTGGCTGTTTATATCTTTCAGCAGGAAGATCAATTTATTGTCCACACCATAGGATTCCAAGACAGCCCATGTTATATTTTGGATTCAATATTATCAAATGCTTTTTGGAAGTCCACGAAACAGCAATATATCTTTTTGTTCTTCGAGCTTTCTCTGCTATTAGTCTTAGTGCAAGTATTTGTTGCACTGTACTTTGATGTTGTCGAAATCCAGCTTGCTCATCCGGAAGATGTGTCTCCATATGCCCCTTCAAGCGTTCTGTTAGTATTTTCATCAGCACTTTGCAAAGATGACTCATTAATGAATAGTTTTGTAATTGGTGCATTCTAAAGCACTGCCTTTCTTATGAAGAACAACCAAGACCGATTTTTTCCACTCTTTGGGGGCATACCCTGATCTCCATATTTCATTACATAGCTTATGTATTCCATTTGCAACTGATTCTCCCCCATATTTTAGCATCTTGCCTATTATGTTGTCATTTCGGACTCTTGTTATTCTTGAGATGTTTTATAGCCTTATTCACCTCCTCCTCCAAGATGTCATTTTCAAAGATTTCTGCTGGTGGAGAGATTGCTTTTAATTCTTTGATTACTTCTGTTGCAGTATCATTTAGTTGATTTTTATATAGTTCGCTGCAATATCTTGTCCATCTGTGTATGATTGCTGTCTTGTCCATCAATACTTTACCATTTTCATCTTTGATTGCTACTGATCTTGTTTGCCACTTCCTATTGACATTTCTTATAAGTTTGTAGACTTCTCTAGTTTTGTGTTCTCCATTGTACTGTTCAATGTCTTTGCACTGGTCCTCCACCATTTGGCTTTATCAGATCTTGCTGCTTTCGGTACTTCATTGCATCTTTGATGGTACAACTCATCTGCTGTCTCTGAATTATCTCTTTTAAGTTTCAGTTTTCTTTTCTCTTGTATCAATTTTAGGGTTTCCTGAGTTATCCATTTCTTGTTGATCTTTTCTCTTTCGGGAATTACTTCCTCTACTGCTTTTTTTAGCACTGTAGTCAGTCATTCTGCTCTTGTATTTATATTTGTTTTTCACTTGGAGTCTTAAGCTTAGTTTTCAATATGTTCTGATATGCTGTTCTTAGCCTGTCTTCATTTAGTTTTGAGATGTCTCTAGCTTTCTGGAACTTTCCTTTGTACTTCTGTTTCAATTTTAGTCTTATATTCGCAATCACCAAGCTGTGGTCCGAATCAATATCAGCTTCTTGGAATGATCTGCACTGTAGAACTGAGGCTCTCCATTTCTGGTCTATTAATATCAGGTCAATCATATTCCTGTGTTTGCCATCGAAGGAGTGCCACGTCCATTTACGACAATTTTTTTGTTGGAATTTGGTATTGCAAATCATCAGGTTGTTATCTGTGGCAATTCCAGTAGCATCTCTCCACGTTCATTTCTTTCTCCATATCCAAATTTTCCCATAACCTTTTCCCACCCTGTGTTATTTTTGCCAATCTTTGCATTACAGTCTCTTTCGATGATGAGTATATCCTGCTTCAGCACCTCATCAATTACTAGTTATAGATCCCTGTAAAATCTCTCAATGTTTTCATCTGCACTCTCTGCAGTGGGTGCATATATTTGATTGGTTGCGACATTAAATGGTTGGGCACTGAATTTTGCAACCATTATTCTTTCACTAACTGGTTTGTATTCTATCATTGCCTGACAGGCCTTGTTACTTAGCAGGAAACCTATGCCTGCTTCATGCTTACTTTAATTTTCTGACCAGAGAATTGCATTTACCTTTTAAAAATGTATTTTTTTGTTTAAATTTGTTTCACTATATTACAATTCATACTTCACTCTGTAATGCACACACACAGGGCAAACTAACCAGTCATTCTACACAAATCAGAAAAAGATGAACCAAAAAGAGGAACACATGTTTTATTGCTGCAATAAAACACCATGTCTTGCAGACTACTCAAAGAAGAAGAACAGGCATAGCGCATCAGCACTCATCTTAATTGGTCCAATGCAATTAATTTCAGGATAACTTTGAATACTTCTGCGTAGAGTAGGGGAACAATCTGTTTGTTTTAGGATTTATTAGAAAACAACAATGAAGATGAATGCTATATTTGGTTGGTATATTTGAAATACTCAAAGATGAAAATATGTGAGCCATCATTTATAAGACATGTAAGAAATGGAAAAAATAAGTATGAGTAGAAACACTTTCATTAATGGTAAAGGATAATTAATAATTATCATTTGTGATATGTGTGTCCTATAATTTGTTGGGTAGAGCGAATAGCACGATCCTATAAATTCTAAACATGAATAAGTGAATTTATGATGGCATAATTAAAGAAAAAAAAAAACTTATGAAGAGAGAGAGAGTATTGCAGGAATAAATATGGTTTGATGAGCAGCAAATCATCTCATCAAAAATTTGTTGCACATGTTATGTGTATTTCTCTGGTTTGTCTATATTTCGCTGTGTTTTCCAAGACATTTCTTTTGTTTACTGAGACTCAGTATACATAACATCCGATCATTATCCGGAATTATTAATTAGCATTAATTAATACAAAATAAATTGCACAATTTTATTGAGACAAGTTTAAAAATTAACATAGAATTTCACAAAAATGAACTCATAATTTGACATATGCATTGTCATATACAAATCAATATCACCCTATTATCAATTTATTAATATCAATATATCAATTTATTAATGAGATTTTTGCTATTGTACATTAGATCCCAAATGCTTTATATCAGGTCGATATTTTGTCACTTTTAGTAATACACTCACGGAACTAGATTCATCAGTCATTCTATTTCTTAAACTGTCTTTTATAAAATTCATTTCGGAAAATAATGACTCACAAGCATATGTAGAGGAGAAAATTAATTATGGCATAATCATAAAGAGTGTTAATACACTTATGTATATGGTGTAGCATGTTAACAAATATAAAAGTACGCATTTAAATTAGTTATCAATCACAGGACTAATGCTACAATATTGTAGTTTTCTCAGGCCAACATCATTAAATTAACTTGCGGTAAGTTTCATTGACATATCCCATTCTGATCACCAAAAATTTATATTATTATTCAGTATAAAATTATTGATTATTGTTAATATAATTATGGCTATTATAGCCTGTTTTTGTTTAGGAGTGTCCCTTTAATACATTGGCTAACATTACTCAAAAAAAAGGGGTATATATATTTTTGGGCATTATGGGTGAGTATAGAAGGCAATATGGCAGAATAAAAGAGGTGTAAAAAATTTTGTACATACCTTGTTTTTGGTTCTATGATGCCTTCCAATTCCAAGATCTTGCTGAAGGTTGTTTATAAACGGTGGGGTGGGGGGACATGGGGGTGCATTTTGACGCGAGAAATAAAGATTGGAAACCCAGGTTACTATTAATAATATATTAATTATTAATAGTAACTATTAACTATTAATAATATATATATAAATATATATTATATATATTATATAAATATATATATATATATTTATATATATATTATTAATAGCAACCCGGGTCCCCCTCCCCCCGTTTATAAACAACCTTCAGCAAGATCTTGGAATTGGAAGGCATCATAGAACCAAAAACAAGGTATGTACAAAATTTTTTCCACCTCTTTTATTCTGCCTTCTATACTCACCCATAATGCCCTAAAAAAAAAAAAAAAAAAAAAAATATATATATATATATACACCCCTTTTTTGAGTAATGTTAGCCAATGCATTAAAATAAGGGACACTCATAAACAAAAACAGGCTATAATAGCCGTAATTAAATTAATAGTGTTTAAGAGGAGTAACATGGGAATTTTCCCAGAAACTATACTTAATTGATTATTGTATTATGAAATTGGTTTTAATGATGTTGGTTTGAAAGAAAAAAAAACAAAAAACGGTAGTGAGAAAAATATTTATGCATTGTAACTCACCATAGAAGTCAGCGGAGCAGGAGAAGCAGCAGAAGGATTTTGACTTGTTGGCGAACACTTACCATCGAATATAACTTGCCCTCGCGTATAACTGGCACCCCCGATTTCATTTTACGAAAAAAGAGATTAAAAGGTTTTGCATATATACCTCCCACACAAAAAACAACACGCCCTCCCCCACAACCATTATATACTGTAGATGCAAGAAAAAAAAAAAGTTTTATTGTATCCCTGAATAAGGTACAGAGGCTTTTGCAGTCTGTGTAATATATTTCTCAACAAATAGTGCAATTAGAGACAGCTGGAATAAAAATGGCACTAACTAATGAATCACATGTACCCCTCTCACAGAAACAACGCTGTATAGGCAAGCAAAACCATATGTTGCACTGGAAACACAGTATCTAACTAAAATTATTGTCCAATTTTTCAATTACATGAAATAAGTGTTTGTTAGACTGCATTTGAAATTCTCGATGTCATTATGACAAATCACAAAAGACTAACTTCAAATAAAATTCTACCACGAATTGAAACATGCCATATAATGCTTGTGTGAATTCCCCTTCCAGATCAAAACAAGGCAATACAAATCAACCAAGGGTTGAAACTTTGTATGAGTTGAACCCACCGGTAATGAGAAGTTCTGTCAGAACGATAAACGACACCCCATCATGAATGTCTTAAAACTAAGAAATATATAGTGAATAGTGCTATGACGGTTGCAGATGTTATGGAATTCGGTTGAAGAGAATTAGAATTT